>NC_060207.1:67965000-68265000 GCF_021130785.1 Homalodisca vitripennis
GGGGGCCCCTTTAAAAAAATTTTTTTTTTTTTGGGGGGGTTTTTTTGGGGGTTTTTTTTTTTGGGGTTTATTTTTTTTGGGGGGGGGGGGGAAATTTAAGGGGAAAAAAAAACCCCCCTTTAAAAAATTTTAAATTTCCTTTTTTCTTTTAAATTTTTTTTTTAAAAAAAACCGGAAATTTAATTTTTAAATTTTTTTTTTTTTTTAAAAAGTTTTTTTTTTTTTTTTTTTTTAAAAAAAAAAATGGAATTTTTTTTTTTTTAAAAAAAAATCCCCAAAAACCCCTGGGGGAAAAAACCAAATTTTTTTTTTTTTTTTTTTTTTAGGGGGGGGGGAAAAAAAAGGGGGGTTTGGGGTTTTTTTTTTTTTTTTTTAAATTGGGGGAAAAAAAAAATTTTTTTTAAAAAAATTTTTTCCCCCTTTTTTTTTTGGTTTTTTAAGGGGGTTTTTTTTTTTGGGGGCCCCCTTTGGTTTTTTTTTAAAATTTTTTTTTTTTTAAAATTTTTTTTTTTTTTTTTGGGGGGGGTTTTTTTTTTGGTTGGGGTTTTTTCCGGTTTTTTTTTTTTGGGTTTGTTTTTTGGGGGGGGGGTTTTTTTTTGGGGGGGTTTTTTCCAAAAATTTGTTTTTTTTAAATTTAAAAAAAAATTTAAAAAAAAAAATTTTAAAAATTTTAAATTTTTTTTTTTTTTTAAAAAAAAAAAATCAAAAAAAAAAATTTTTTTTAAAAAAGGGGTTAAAATTTTTATTTTTTTTTTAAAAAAAATTTCCCAAAAAAAAAAAAGGTTTTAAAAAAAAAAAAATTTTTTTTTTTTAAAAAAATTTTTTTTTAAAATTTATTTATAAAATTTTTTTTAAAATTTTAAAAAAAATTTAAAAATATTTAAAAATTTTTTTTAAATTTTTTAAAAAAAAATTTTTTTTTTTGGGGTTTTTGGGGAAAAAAAAAAAAAATTTTTTAATTTTTTGGGGGGAAAAAAAATTTTTAATTTTGGGGTTTTTCCCCAAAATTTTTTTTTTTTTTTTTGGGGGGGTTTTTTTTTTTTTAAAAAAAACCCCCTTTTTTTTTGGGGGGGGGGGAAAAAAATTTTTTTTTTTAAAAAATTTTTTTGGTTTGGGTTTTTTGGTTTTTTTATGGGGGGTTTTGGGAAATTTTGTTTTTTTAAAAAAATTTTTTTTTTGGGGGGGGGGGGGAAAATTTTTTTTTTTAAAAAAAAATTTTTTTTTTAAAAAATTTTAAAAGGGGGGGGGAAAAAAAAAATTTTTTTTGGGGGAATTTTTAAAATTTTAAAAAAAGGGGGGAAAATTTTTTGGGGGGGGAAAATTTTTTTTTTTAAAAAAAAAATTTTTTTTTTTTTTTTTAAAAATTTTTTTTTGGAAAAATTTTTTTAAATTTTTTTTTTTTTTTAAAAAAAAAATTTTTAAAAAAAAATTTAAAAAAAAAAATTTTTTTTGGTTTTTCCTCTTTTTAAAAAAAAAAAATTTTTAACCTTTTTTTAAAAAAAAATTTTATTTTTTTTTAAAAAACTTCCAAAAAAAAAAAAAAAATTTTTTTTTTAAAAAATTTTTTTTTTTTTTTAAAAAAATTTAAAGTTTTAAAAAAAAAAAAAAAAAAAAAAATTTTTAAAAATTTCCCTTTTTTGGGTTTTTTAAAAAAAAATTTTTTTTAACCCCCAAACTTAAAAAAGGGTTTTTAAAAAAAAAAAAATTTTTAAAAAAAAATTTAAAAAATTTTTTTTTAAATTTTTTTAATTTAAAAAAAAAAAAAATTTTTGAAAAAAAAAAATTTTGGGTTTTCCTTTTGGGGGTTTTTTGTTTTTGGGGGTTTTTTTTTGGGTTTTAATGGGTTTTTTTGGGGTTTTTTCCCAAAATTTTTAAAAATTTTTTTTTTTTTAAAATTTTTTAAAAAACCCCCGGGGGCCAAATTTTTAAAGATTTGGGGGGGGGAAAAAAAGGGGGGGGGAAATTTTTTTTTTTTTGGGGGGGGGGGGTTTTTTTTTTGGGGGGGGTTTTTTTTTCCTTTTGGGGAAAAAATTTTTAAATTTTTTTTTTTTGGGGGGGGGGGGAAAAAAAACCCCGGGTTTTTAAATTTAAAAAAATTTTTTAAAATTTAAATTTTTGGGGGAAAAAGGGGGGGTTTTTTTTAAAGGGGGGGGCCCCGGGCAAAAAATTTTTTTCCCCGGGGGGGGGGGGGGGGGGGGGAAAAAATTTTTTTTTTTTTTGGGGGGTTTTTTTTTTTAAAAAAAAGGGGGGGGGGGGGGTTTTTTTTTTCCCCCAAAAAAACATTTTTTTTTTAATTAAAAAAAAAAAAATTTTTTTTTTAAAAAAAAATTTTTTTTTTTAAAAAATTTTTTTTAAACAAAAACCAAAAATTTTAAAAAAAAAAAAAGGGGAAAATTTTAAAAAAAAAATGTTTTTTTTTTTTAAAATTTAAATTTTCCCAATTTTAAAAAAAAAATTTTAAAACTTTTTCCCCCTTTTTTTTTTTTAAAAAAAAAAGGGGGGGGGGGAAATTTTTTTTTTTTAAAAAAAACCCCCTTTTAAAAAATTTTTTTTGGGGGGTTTTTTCCCAATTTTGGGGGGAAAAAAAAGGGGGGAAAAAAAAATTCCTTTTTTGGGGGGGGAAGGGGTTGGAAAAAAGGCCTTTTTTTTTTTTTTTTGGGGTTTTGGGGGGGGGGGGGTTTTTGGGTTTTTTTTTTTTTAGTTTTTTTAAAAAAAAAAGGGGGGTTTTTTTAAAAAAAAAAAAAAAAAATTTTTTTTTTTTTGGTTTTTTTTTTTTTTTGGGGGGGGAAATTTTTTTTTTTTTTAAAAACAAAAAGGTACATTAAAACTCGCGAAATAATTAGCTATTTTGTGACTCAAAATACCCAAAAAACAAAAAAATGTACAAGTTAGGTACACGAATGGTAAGTGGTTTTATGCACTCTGTACTCCGTGGATTTTTTAACGATACTCTGTGTCTCAAAACAGTAGATAAATTGTCCTCGCGGTTGACATGATATATTGTCTATGAAAGTATCAAGTTATTATTAACTACGGCTTTTCAGTTATTTTCCCTTATTTTGATCGGTAGATAAAAATAAATAATCGTTGAGTAAAACGAAGAAGAAAACTGTTTGTCTAGCCGTGCATCTTTATAAATAATCAGGATGTTTTGGATATTTTTACATATATATTCGATATTTTATGATTGTAGTGTACTATACGAACGCAAGATACATTTATTAGTACTCACAAAAAGCATGAACAACTAGAGGCTAGCTGACAACTTACTGCCCCTATCTCTCTAATTGAGGTTTCCTAAGACCTATTCGGACCAGTAATGTAATCCCTTCAATCAGCTGCTGACTGTGACCTCAAAACCCTCAGAGACAAGCCTTACACAAGATACATTGTAGCCTCACCAAATGATCAACTAGAGGCTAGCTGATACCTTACTGCCCCTTATCTCTCTAATTGAGGTTTCCTAAGACCTATTCGGACCAGTAATGTAATCCTTCAATCAACTGCTGACTGTGACCTCAAAACCCTCAGAGACAAGCCTTACACAAGATACATTGTAGCCTCACAAATGATCAACTAGAGGCTAGCTGATACCTTACTGCCCCTATCTCTCTAATTGAGGTTTCCTAAGACCTATTCGGACCAGTAATGTAATCCCTTCAATCAGCTGCTGACTGTGACCTCAAAACCCTCAGAGACAAGCCTTACACAAGATACATTGTAGCCTCACAAATGATCAACTAGAGGCTAGCTGATACCTTTACTGCCCCTATCTCTCTAATTGAGGTTTCCTTAAGACCTATTCGGACCAGTAATGTAATCCCTTCAATCAGCTTGCTGACTGTGACCTCAAAACCCTCCAGAGGACAAGCCTTACACAAGATACATTGTAGCCTCACAAATGATCGATCAACTAGAGGCTAGCCGATACCTTACTGCCTCCTACTCTCTAATTGAGTTACTTCCCTAGACCTATTATACCTTTATTAGGCTTCCAGTTCTGATTTCCTTACAGCTCTAATAAGCCAATGTAATATCCGAAAATTGGTGGATTGAAATTGGTGACTTACATAATAATTTATTAGTTTATGGCACTAAAAGGGATTGTTGTAGCTGATGCGTTATATGATAATTTTTGCAAGATCTATGTTTAAACCTATAACACTAGCTGGTGTCCTATACTCTTTCAGTTCTGCCTAGTGCTAGTTTTTGTCATTGAAGTTAAGTTTTTCTTTTTTTAAGATTAAGTATTTGAATATCTTTCTTTGGCTGTTTCTTGGCTTAAGATCATGTCAGCCATACCGACAAAATTGTTTTTTATGCTTGTGTACGTGACGGAATATTGCTTCCGTGGAAGGACTTCTAAATCAAATCTTCTAAATTTTGTGCCAATAAACTCCAAAATATAGTCTTATAGTTATATAGTCTTATAGTTTTATAGTCTTATATAGACTATATAGTTGTATAGTCTTTCTGTTAGTTATATCAATTGAAATAGTAGCTCTATTCACTGTTTACCTAATCTGTATTCTTGTTATTGTTACCTGATATTTCTATTGTTGTTAGTATATTATATTATATATATATAATACTATATATATATATATATATATATATATATATATAGTTTATTTCTTAGTTATTATAAAAAACTGCAGCCCTATACACTGTTAACTCAATCCCACTCTAGTTTTTATCCTACTGTTATCCTACTATTATTCTTTACTGATGTTAGTCCTTTTTATATAGTTTTATTTACTGTTTTTCCTTTATAGTATTTATTTAATTGTTGTTATTTCTTATTTAAATAGCTCTCATTAGGCTCTATGTTCTATGTCCTATTGCTATACAGTGTTTACTAGCCTTACAATTTCCAGTCTTGTACAGTTGTTACCTGTGTTGTTTGCTGGTCATGCCTCCTTGTTGTATGTTACTATTTACTCTCTGTCTTATTAGCTCCTAAGAAAACTTTAGTACAAATCTTGTCCATAATTTTTTTTGTTACTTTTGTATAAAATTGGCAATTGCCGTTGAAATAAATAAATAAATAAATATATATTTGTTTCTGATGAAAAATTATTTGTATTTTTGTTTACTTAAAGAAAGTTAAATAAGGGAAAATATCCATGGAGAAAAGGCTTATTGAATAAAAAGGAAAGATGCAATCCAGCTTGAAGTTTGATTTGAAATAAGAAGGGAGAGGAAAGGTGTCACTTTATAATTATTGGAGTAGTAAACTTCTAGCCACGAATTAAAATAATAGTTATTTGGATCTAGGGTTAGTAGTGTTAGCTACATATTGTAAAATAAAATTACAGTGTATTTTACTTTCCGTAAACTTAATTTTATTCATGTTTAAGATATTTAAAACCAGTTCGACTGTTAACTCTTAGTAGGCCTTTGTTAAAGGAAAATTTAATGTAAAATTGTTTTATCAGTCAGTATCGCTATTTATCTCCATAAGATTTGTAACCAGAAAATTATTTTGAAGCGAGAACAGTGAATTTACACCAGCATTATTCGGTACAACGACGTATTCGGTACAAAGATTGTCTCATTTATAGGCGCTAAAATTTCAGAATAACCTACATTCCCATTCTACAGTTTTGGATAGAAGTTTCAAATGGAGTTATCAAGTTGCATGGAATTATAATGGTCGAACCCTTGTAAGAGGAGTTTGATGGTGATTTAGTTGTAACTGATTTTGGAGAGCAACTCTATAATTTTACCAATGTATAAAATCTTTGTACAAAATCGTCATGTCCATCCATGTTAAGGATGTTTGTGTTTGTGTCTCTATTTGGACAGCAGTTGATCTTTCTTTCTCTAAGATTATTAAACACTTTTGTTTCAATGACAGATATTTTTCACTACTGGAAAAATGTGTAAATAGATAGTGAAATCAAACATGATTATGTAAAATTTTGTAAAAAACATTCACAAGATTTTTCCTTTAAACGTGGTGTTTACTCAGCTTAAACTTAAAAGTTAAATTGGATCTGACGGTTTAGAAATGGGCATTTGAGTGTTTTTATAGGATTCTATACTATACGCGCTTCGAAATCTCAACATCGCTTGGAAGTCTTAAACTTATTAATTATTCCTTTCTAAAAGTTTATTTTATGAGAACGTTACGTAGAAACATTGAAGTTGCTGAATTGCATTGTTCTTGATTGACTTTGGCGATTGATTTGATCTTTAGGGATCAAGCTTCAATACCTGATAGTGTGTAATGTGTTTTCGTTGTTTTTCACCACCCCTAGTTTATGCTTGGTAGAGATGGGTTATTATATATAATTTTGAGCTACCCTAATTCTAATTGGTATATATAACTATTAATTCCAAAGTGGTATAGTTTAGTAATATGGTAAGACATAATTTATAAATAGGGATGGCTGATAGGAAATTAAAAAAAAATATCTATAGATGATGAAATGATAAGGTTTTGAGATTGAGAAATGTTACAGGTATGGGTCCTGCATATGTATGTAAAATGTAGAAATGCAACGGACCGCAACGACCAGTCTACTGAAACTTGCAAGCATGAATAGTAGTCCACGGGGCTGGAATGGTTTAACTATGACAGGATATTGGATTTTGTGCATGTCAATCACACGAATACAGGCTTTACACTTTACAATTATAATCGTCTGAACCTGTCTCAACTTTACTTATAAAGCAAATTAGTTTATTATTAAAATAATAGTTACATTATTTTGCCAGAAAAACTAAGTTTATTGACACACCCATTGTTCCTTTCATATTTTTTGTAAACCAATGTAGCTGTGTCTTAAATAGTTTAGTATGTTTAGCCACATTCAGGATGACATACCACATATGATGGGCATTTTGTTATTTTGTATATCATTTGTATGATTATTTTGTATTACGAGGAAACGTAATACACTGAGGTGCAAAAAAAGTGGGACGCACTGTTTTTTCTTAAATGCCTTTAGCTTAAATAAACTTGTTGGGCATGAATCGTGTTTACGTAAATAAATATAGTGTATGAGGTCCAGTTCTAAGTGAAAACCGCTAATTGCCCTAAACAAATTTGACAAACCTGTTCATTAGTCTCATTCTGCATGTCTGTTATTGTAATAATGTACTTGTCTATTCTTATCAAGCCAAATCTTGACCTTTGTACATCACTGTTGGCCACCATATCCTCGTTCCTGTTTCTGATTGTAACTTAATACAGATGTAGTTGTTAAGTTGCAGTTCATATTTTACTTTTAAAATGCCTCTTTCACCAGTGAATGCGGCTAGAGTGGTGGCATTAGTTGAAAAATGGCAATAGGGTGCGTCAGGTGGCTGAGATAACAGGATTTTCACGTTCAAGCATAAATAGAGCTGTTATTCGATTCAGGTTAACTGGTAGTTATGGTAGAAGGCCCGGATCTGCTCGTAGCCGAGCAACTAGTGCTAGGGATGATCGGTTTATTGTTTCATTTGTTTCATTGAGTCTACTAAATCGGTTTTCAACTTCTGTTGAACTGGCAAATGAACTTCGGAGGGTTCGGGAAGTGAATATTAGCAGATGGGATGTAAGAAGAAGGTTGCAGAAAAGACAATTAAATGCTTGTCGGCCTGCCACTGGCCCCAAGACTAACCGCACGTCATCGGCAAGCGCGTTTCCGATTTGCAAGAAACCACTTAAGCATGGCGCACACTGTAGACGCGCCGCGCCGCGCCGAACCGCGCCGCCTTTTGGAAATAATTCCGGCTTAATAGTTTGCATGTGTTCAAATGGGAGTGCGCACACTAGAGCGCGCCGCGTCCGCCGCGGAATAATTCCGCTGCCAGAACTCTTGGGAGAAGTTGAGCGGAATTTGTTCCGCTGGGGCGGCGCGGCGCGGCGCGGCGCGTCTACAGTGTGCGTAAAAAGCGGAACCGTTTCTTAGCCGCGGTTACCTTCGGGTGTCTTCGTACTACCTCGGCCATCGTCGGTGAGGTATAGCAGTCGACGTAAAAATCTAACATTTCCAGAATAATTCATGTTGCAGAGCTAGAGGCCATTTCTGGGTCATATAACACCGCTCATTCATTTCTACGCGCAGATCCTACACCCACAGCAGTTCCTTTTCAGACAACCCAATATATGCCGCAACTACCATCTCCTATTGGTCAGATGGGACAATACCCAGGGGCACAAGAGGGACGGTTTGCTGTTTCGCCTGATGGATCCAGTAACTATTCATACACCTAAAACTCAGCAGGGTCAAGTGATACAACGGCACATGATAAAACTTATTGTAATATGTAGGAAGTACGAAGTACTGTATGCCTAATTTGTGTGTTATTTTTAAAACTTTGCTTTCTTACAGATAAAATACATTACATTTTTGAAACAAATAGCCTATTGCTTAAAAAGCCCTGAACAGGGATACATTGTTAAATAATAATTTTATTGCTGAAAACACATTTTGATGTTATGTTTTTCTAACCGAAGAAGAAAAAAAATTTAATGAGTAAATTGTGGTTTCTAAAATTTACAAAACATTATTTGCATACATTTAATAAAAACTACTTTATTGTAAGTTTATCCATATTTTGGTATTTAGTAAAGACTTAGTTAATAACTTACCTTAAACAAACCGCAAGCCTTTCTTCAGGTGAAACTGGTCTTCTAAAATATGTGTCTTGTTTTTTCAATTAAAGGCCTAAGCATGTTCAATAGCTCATAAATTTTTCGGGGGACATTCTGAAATATTGGAAACATTTCCGTTTGTCCTTTAATAAATCGGGGAAAAAGGTGGTGAAATTCCCCGTATTTTTTCCTTTTCTCATTTATAGGATGAACTCACATTGTTTTTTGTCTCTTCTCCTCTTCTGATTGAAGAAGACAAAATAAAAACAGATCTTCATTTTCAGAGCAGCTCATCGTGTAAATTATTAAACAAAACGACACAACATAACCATACGACTGCACATAGCACTGCAGCTGTGGTGAGGGAAGGAGTTCGGCACGCCCAGCGCGCCCAGTATGTGCGACGGTCAGCGGAACTTTCCAAAAGGCGGCGCGGTTCGGCGCGGCGCGCGCGTCTGCAGTGTGCGCCATGCTTTATTCTCTGACGAGTCCAGATTCTCTCTCAGATCACCTTATGGTCGGCAAAGGGTGTGGAGAAGGCGAGGTGAGCGATATGCGCAATGTAACATATCACTCAGGGACAGTTTTCAATGGTGGCTCTATCATGGTGTGGGGCGGAATATCAAGGGAAGCTCGAACGGACTTAGTTGTTTTTGATAGAGGAACTTTAAATGGTCAGAGGTATGTCGAAGAGGTTCTAGCAGAACATGTTACAGTTTATGCAGGATTTGTTGTGCCAGATTTTGTTTTCATGAATGACAATGCTTGACCCCATACCGCTAGAGTGGTGCAAGACTACCTTCAGGATGTGCAAATTAGTACGATGGAGTCGCCAGCACGTAGCCCAGATCTAAATCCAATAGAAAATATCTGGGACCAGATTGGGGAGAGCAATTAGAGGTCAACGTGGCGAGCTGCTAACTTTGGATCAACTTCGACAGGCTGTACAGGCAGAATGGAACAATATTGGTCAACAGAACATACAGAATGTGATTGCCAGCATGCCTAGGCGGCTGGAAGCTGTCATCAGATCTCGGGGAGGAAATACGAGGTATTGAACTTTCTGAAATGGAAAACATAAAACCCACCAATTGTGTGGATTTTTGTTGGGTATGAAAACATTATTTTTCTTTTTTTTTTATTGAAACATATTACATAAGTAACTGATTTGATTTTTTGTGTTTTAGGTTATTTCTTGAGAAAATAAAAAGATATTAAACGAAAATACTGTCCCACTTTTTTGCACCTCAGTGTAGTTGTATAAATCTATTCACTCTAAGTAAACATGACACGTATCTAGTAATTTTATGAGAGAATGACTTTGTTGTTACTACAGGAGGTATACACAATCAAACATCATAACTTCCTTTTCTTCTTTACCAATTAGCACGTTAGTTGTCTAACAACTTGTGGTGCCGCCGCGCCATGTTACTCATTAGCAGACGCTATGTACTATTGACTTATACTCATTTTGTAGTCCTGTCATCAGTAAAGTTCAGACGGCAAATAAGAGAATCTAACAGCCTAACGTGCTAGTCACCAACAACTGTCACTAATTATTATTAAACTAAAGTTTCTTGTACATTTTCTGCGATTTTAAGAAAACAAATAGATACTTAAAAAGAATACTTGTAAGGAAATAACATAACAAATCGGTTACTGTACGGGTATTTATTGTAAATATAATAAAAATGTATATTTTAAGTTCCAATGATGAATGCATTCTTAATGTTGAATTTAGCTTCAGTTCTGCTTCCATTCGTTGCAACGTCTGGTACCCACACACTCGACTCTTGGAATCTGAAGACGTGTTCGTATGTAAATATGTAAAGGAAGTCGGTGACGAAGATGCTCGAAACGAACCTTTACGTTTTTTCATCAGAAACATCTAGACTACAAGATACAATAATATAGTTTAAGCTTGGTAAAGTGGCAGTCTCATTGTCTCATCAGGTGCATAATTAAGAGCGCTAAAACATTTTCTGACACGATCTCTAAGCACGATGGAGAAACCGATTTTTCTATACACATGACGTAGGTCTCTAACCTATGAATTAAAATTGTTGGCTTTGAACAGGCCATTATGGTTACGGCTAAATCTGATGGTCGGATTATCTACACCTCAAGTGGACAGTGGATTTCCTGTGTTGATTTGTTTAGTAAAAAAAAAAAAAATACTGAAGTGAATGGGGCTGAAGTTGTCTTATTAATACGATTATATGTACAAAGTAACATAGCTTTTTTCATTGCTTGGTATATAATTTGATTATAAATTATTCACAAGTATAAATCGAAAGTAACTTAATGAATTTTCGTAAGGCCTCATTATTTTGATCCATAACCACGCTCTCATGTATTATGAGCATTGGTATTATTATTATTAGTATATAGATTCCCAATCTCAGTTTTAAGGTTCCAGTGGCCTGTATTGATATGATCATGTTTTTTCTGTTAAAAACTTTTGGAAATATTTCGACATAGATTGAACCTTAAGTATGATTGTGAAATCAGCAGTTCCAGGACAACATTTTACATTAACAACTGATATAGATGAAGGGCAATGGGCCAGGTACAATACAAGGTCGACCCTACCTATAAAAAGTTTTCAGTCATGTAATCATTTGCACTATCTGTATGTCAGATCCAAAGTCCGACGTCATATGTCATTGCCGCAATTGAACTCAATTTCCATAATTTTTAAGAATTTGCTCCAATCAAGTTAATGTATCTGATATTTTAAAATGTATTGATTCATTTATTTTGTCAATTCAAAGAAATCATATACTGTTGTGATAGTGATTTTTATTTTAAAATATTTGAACTAAAATGTTAGTAAATACTTGATATTATTAGAATGTCTGAACGTGCTTCATGAACGGATTGAGCAAATAATTCTCTAACACTAGATTGTATTCACTCTCGTGTTGCGTTATGCTGTATTGTACTATCTTTTTGAAACAAACACAAAACGTTCTATAAACTCAAGATTCTTAATTTCTTATTTTCTGTAATACACTCAAAGTGCAAATAGTAACAAGACTGTTATTGGTTATGAATAATGACGGTTATGAAAAATGGTTTATTTTCAAATTCTAGTATGATACAGTATTAATATAACGTCGAAATTATTAAGTTTATTAAATTATTAAATTAATAAGGCGGAAAGTATTAAGTTAGTAATGAGTTATAAAGTTATTAGTATACTAGTATTTATCCGCGATTTACTTTGCTGAATAGTAGAAACCTCATACTGATATTCTTTTTTATGGAATATATATTTATATATTTAAGAATTGAAAGATGAAATGTCGTTCGCAGACATATGCGTAATGCACGTAGTCAATAAATAGTTGGAGGTTACCTAAATTAAAATATGTTGCTAGTCATAGGAATACCCTCTGATGTATTCAAATGCTAAAACCATATTTGTAAAAAACAAAGTTTACCTGTCACCTGGAGGCTTAAATCATGAAGTATGTCACACTTAACTTGAATCAGTGAAAGTGTTTTGATTTTGCTTATATCTCATCCAGCACATATCCAATATTTGTTTATATTTTTGTTAAATTTACAAACATTTTACTTCTATTTCATCCAATTAATTTTATCACTTAAAGAGTGAATACTTCAACCGAGTAAGTGGAGATATTCAGGATGGATAAGGTCGAGGGTAGGGAACGCCATCTGTCAAATTTACAAAAAGAGGTATAGTGGCTTGTATCTCAGTCATGATACCTTTGGAAGAAAGGGTAATAAGTTCTGTTTCAGCCTCTTTCAGTTAAAGTGAGTATTAAACATTGCTATATAAACGAGCTACCAACAATCTTAAACAGTGATGTATCTCCTCCCACTTAATTACTCAATCCCGCAGTAAACAGGACTTATGATGTGGCACTCCTGGACATCCATAGGATTTCCGGATGTACTTGACACATCGGCTTTAGCTGTTTCCAGTGTAGGTTCAACTGGAAAATATAAACCAGCCAGTAGTGCACCCTTCTGGGGGAGTGGGGGGCTCGGATTAACTTTGAGCTAGATAGTGCTTTTTTACATTTGACCTGTATAAATAATAAATGAGGTATAAAATAAACTACCAATAGCTAGCTCTACCTTCAATATATACTGTAGCATAACTACGACCTTTTCGTCCGCTCCAATGTTTTCAAAAGCTACAGTGAAGATAAGAAAAACATTCCGCAATAAGTTGCCTTAATAAAACAGTTTTAGAGATTTTATTTTGGAAAATTTCACTTATTATAAAAAATTATATATAATATATGTTTTTAATTATTGTTTTTGTATTTTATATGTCTGTTAAACAGGTTGATCCAAAAAGGTAATGATATATTTTACACGTTGAACATGACACAACGTATTTTAACCTGAATATGAAAATAATTTAATAGGCTACTAATTTTTGATAAAATTTGTAACGTTAAACGAAGTAAATTAGGTCTAACTTACTGGATCTGCCATCACTGGTATTTATCCCTCAGGTTCAATGTTAATTAATTACTTGACGCAGCCTTAGAGAATGGTATCAGCGCCTGACAACTAATAAAGCGTAATTATCTGACAGATTTTATTGAATTAAATGCAAATTGTGAAGAATAACGGTTTAAAAAAATTGTATATTTATTTTAAAATATTTAGAGTATATTTCAACCTATACCAAAGTGTTAAATTTATATGTACTTTATTGTATCAAACTATTTTAACAGCCATTTAAAATGTAACAAAATTACAATTAATAATAACTATTAGTTTAAAAAATATATAACAAGTGAAAATTTTCAAAATAAGAAATTCCTCACAATGTCTCAGTTATGCTACAGTGTATATTGAAGTTAGAGATATTGGTAGTTTTTTTTAACTTAATTATTATTTGGACAGGTGAAGTGTAAGAAAGCTTTTCTAGCTCTCATAAGTTGCTTAGAAAAATTTGCTTCATAATTTGTACTAGGTAAATTTTCTCGTTAAATAACACCATGCCAAGTTATTTATATGGTTTTCATCCGTTAACGAAAAGTACATTTTATAAACATGCATTGATTAATAGTTAAAAGTAGCAAAATAAACTATAGTTTGAAGGAATAATTTATGTTCCAATGTACTGATACATAAGAAATTCATTTCTATAGTAATGCACTTTATTATTAAAATTGTGAAACACTTTAATTTTAATTTCATTCAATTAGAAAATTTATTGGAAATATAATTTCCATAGTGTGACATTTTAAACATTTTTTGCTAGATTTGAGGCCAGTTATATGGTTATTGAGTGTGTTGGATCATGAGAATCATGTATGGACGTCGTACGTTCCCTTAGCATTTCACCTTCTCCTGCTGTGCTCTCAAATTATAGGCTCATCTAAAACATGGGTATTTAAGTAGTAAAAGTTTGAAAAATCTTTTTTATTAAGTTATAACTTTCAAGAATAATTAATAAAATTATCTTTCATACATTGAGTGGTGGTGGCTTAGACAGCGAATAGTTGTAGGAAAGTACAAGGCTCCGACCACTAGTAGGTATTATCTAGTATAAAATCTGTAAATACTTACCTTTGGAATATTTGGCTAAAATGGCAAGAAAATATTATTGTTTAATATGTTTAACACTTTATATATCCTCTCACTTTAAGTAGGTATTATCTAGTATAAAATCTGTAAATACTTACCTTTGGAATATTTGGCTAAAATGGCAAGAAAATATTATTGTTTAATATGTTTAACACTTTATATATCCTCTCACTTTAAACTCATCATTAATTATTGCACTAAAACTGTTTCTTGTAGAGAAGTCTTATCTGGAGTTTTTTTTTGTGACATGGTCTGTATTTTACAATTCATCAATTTTCGAAGGAGTAATTGGAAATGGTTTATCTGACAAAAACAAATTCATAAATAAAATGAGAATGGCCATGTGCTGGGGATACACAAACAGTACGACTTTCTTCCATTGTGAAAGAAAGCGAATGAAACACAATTTGTATTGTTGTCATGAGAAACAAGCAATAATTTCGGATACGTTATGTCTATTGCGCTAAAATTTTACTTTGCGTAGTTTTGAAAATTTTTCAGTTACTCTTTACTGTTACAAAAAGAATACTTCTAGTTCTGATAGGTTAATTCTATTACTAGTGAAAGTTGGCACTTAATCATCTTTATTCTTACTTCTAAAATATAAACCTCATATGAAAAGTGATTACTACTGAGGTAGCTAAACAAAATTATTTATTTAATGAAGCATTTATTAGAAGTCTGTGAAAAAACCTGCAAAAAATTATGGATTTTCAAGTAAGCTTTGAAAGATTTGTGTGAGTGAGTTCATTCTAAAATATGTCTAGTTAAAATGGACTAGAACAATATATACTTAAGGTAATAAAATATTAACTAAGTTAATGTATTGATATAATTTTTGTAAAAGTAGTGTGTAGGTTCATGGGTACCTAGGTCGTGACCTGAGGTAAGTCTATTTTATAACTCTAAGAATGAGAGTTCTAACAAATAATTTGGGTTGTAAACAATATAACTTCGGTAAGTGGTAAAAGTTATTGCTCAGCAAACATTGAACTGCTATCATTACAGTGATAACAATGCATATATCAGACGCTTAGTACAAACGACACAAAGCCCAGCCAAAACTGGTGAACCCGTCAACAACAGACGCGTGGATTTATACCCTCTCACATCCTCCAGCTGTGTAGTGACAAGCCTATTGACAGTCTGGCTGCCATTACCTTAGAACGATGTACTGATAATTGCTACTATTAGTCATTGAAGGATAAAAGATGGAAAAGCCTTGACAATACATCGTTTTGTGTGTAATTATTTATATACATAAAATAACGATGATGTATTACGGAAGTGTGGAACTAAGCCTTGGGTAAAGATCGTGGTAAGCCTATGAACCCTGGAACAATAATTGGCCATCAATACAAGCGGTATGGACTACCATTTTTTATTTATTAAACTAAACATAACCTATATAGTTATAATGCTGCAAACATAACGTGTTATCTAGTATATGTCTTCAGAAAAATTTATTCAAATACCTATTTTTAACACGACTCATCTAAATGTTCTATATAGACTCTAGGGAAGCGCCATTAACTGGTTCTTGAGTCATACTAAAGACACATGAACCTTAATTTTCATTTTATCTCAATTTTTAATATATAAAAACACACTCCATACTCAGAAGTCGCATATCAATAGCTTATACATAAGTACTCATAATCACTCGTAGTGACAAAAGTTATTGATTTTTCATGAGATGGATTACTGTGGGAACTGTGAGTAGAACATATTTAAAATAGCATTTATGCTTCATGTAACAGGTACAAGTACTTCATGTACTAGTATATAAGTACGAGTGTCAATCAATCTACTAGATATAACGTTTTATGGACTATGTTCCAAAAGTTTTGTTGAAAACATTTTTGCAGAAGTTTCATATTTTTACCATAATAATATATTGAAATTTTTTTATTCTTTACAGAGAAAAACATACATTGAAGGAACACTTTGTCGGTTTTCGGAGTGCTTGTTGTCGTATATAGACTGGGGAAAGACTTTATACGATTGAAATTGACGAAAATTAGTTGTAGTAGCAATAAATAAATGGTTATTATAAATGATTAGAACTATAGTAATGTGCTTGAAAAATACAGTAACGAATTGTCCACCTTCATATATGAGATTAAAAAGATTAACCGACAGAAATTTTAAACTGATGAACGTAGTATTGCCTTGTATTGTAGCAATAATAAGCGAACATTTTTCAGTACAGCAGTTATGGGATTCTAATGGTTTATATAATTATCGCACACTGTCTGAAGATAGCGCATAAAGAACAACAGTCACTTTAATAATACTACTTCAAATAATGATCAAATATGGGACAAATTCCCTCGAATACACGTAGAGAAGTAATGATACCAGCTTAGCTAACGAAGTTACAATATGTTACAATGTCTTCTTTGCACTTGAAAAAGTGCGTAAGATAAGACATTGCAATATATAAATATTGTTAATGACTAATAATTGCACTTATATTCTTAACTGATATGTATTATATTACACATTTTATGATGTCATTGCAGGCTATACTTCCGAGGTGTAAGTTAATATGGTTGACATTATTTCTTTTATGGGTAAGTGAGTCATTACAGCTCAATACAGAATAAATCAAGAAAACATCTGGAGGGCTTGATATGATGAGAACATTTCCATATGACATACATACACACATTTTTAATTTAAACGTTTTAAACTTTACCACCAAGACTAACTGTACGCCATATATGTTTTATATATTGTATGCTATGTAGTATGCTAAAAGCATATTTAATAATACTTTTAAACAATTTAGATAACATAGAGCTTAGTCACAATTACATCTTTGAGCCGTAACCTCTAAGCTGATAGTGGAGATAATAAATTCTTCAACCTCGATAACAAATCTGGCAAGATCTATAAAGATATTTGGTTGTTGTATTTACATAATCCAAAAAACCAATGGTCTAATATTGTGTTTTGGGGTATCCATTTGGGTTTGATCGTCGTTTATATACACTAAAGTTCTTTATCATGCTCTAAATTAGAGATTGTACCCTATTATAACGTAAACAGTGCCATCTGTAACATTCAGAAACTGAATCATTCCCCGGACCGGTTTTTCTTTATAAGAACCCCCGGTTCACTTTTGCAACCGCTTGCTAAACATGCGTTCAAAAGTTCCTGGATGTGCTTCCGAGCAATGTTTTTATCCCGGGAGATGGTCGCGCCTATGTCGCCAACCTGAATCCGGTCGGCTGGTGGGTCTAGGTGACCCGCAAAAATTAATAAACCCTTGTTATATATGAAAGCTCTTATTACTTATTTTAATTTAATAATTTAATATATGTTAATTTTTTGGAGCTAGGTTAATAGGAATTTAACAATTGTTTCGGAAACATTTTTTTATTTATTTACATGTTGTTTTAAAAATTTTGAAAAGTATGTTCACCCCCCCCCCCCCCCACCCCCCCCCCCCCCCACCCCCCCCCCCCCCCACCCCCCCCCCCCCCCACCCCCCCCCCCCCCCACCCCCCCCCCCCCCCACAACACACACACACACACACACACACACACACAACTCCGCTACGCCGGTCCCAAGCCCGGGACCCTGTCACTCAAGAGGCAGGGGAGGAGGAGGGGGAGGAGTATCCAACCAAGGAGCATCTGGCCCGGATGCTAGCACCTTGTTAAAGGGCTCCTGCCTAGGACACAGGATAGGGGAAGGAACCCCGAATAATAAACCAATTATGAGTAGTGCGTCTAAAACAAACACTACCCCAAGTGGGTACCGGACATCCCGGGAATCCCACCGATGGTTCCGATCGGGTGCAAGCCCCGGTGGCCGTCGCCGGCTCCATGGATTTTGGGGGGAGCCAAGATCACGAAAACACCAACGAAGACAACAACGTAGTGGTGCACTTAGCCACGAAGGATACTGCAAGTACTCCTTTGAAGGGGATGTTGACAAAGATAGGACGTATGGAGGAGGCCATAGAGCATCTAATCCAAGTATTGGATGATAGGAACAAAAGGACCGTAAATGGTGGTACTCGGGCACTTGCGTACAAGGTACGAAATGCATTTGCCAGCATCAAAAGCGAGTTAAAGGAAATGCATACATATAAAGAGTCTTCACCGCCAAAGCAGAGGGCTCAACCACTAAATTGCGTCCGAAAAGACCTGTTCCAGACGCCAGGAATGACATGCTGGCAGAAGCCCCCTCCAAAGCATGCCAGTAAAAAGGAAAGAGCGCACACCCCCCGAAAGAGCTACCAAGAAGGTGACTCTAAGGGAAATAGCCATACAACCCGAAGCTCAGGCCTCGCAGAGTGCCAACACAAAGCACCAGAAATGCGCAACACCAAGAGAAGGAGCCCATTCAACAGGAACCTGTACAAGAAATGGATTGGAGCCAGACTACGGGGAAAAAGAAAAAGAGGAAGATGCAAACAAATGAAGAAAGAAGAAAGAAGGCCTACGAACAGCGCAAGAAAAGGGCGTTACCAAAAGCACTCCTCGTTAGTGCCCAGGGAAGCACAACTTACGCTGAGATTCTAAGAAAAGTCAAAGCTGGCCTACACGATGCCGGGATGGAGGACAACATCGACAAGATCAGGAGGACAACCAAAAATGACAAATTGTTGATAGTTCTTGACAGAAAGAATGGGGACAAATTGGAATCGCTCCAAAGGAAAGTGACGGACTTACTGGGCAACGAAGCAGTAGTAATTGGCAAGTCGCATGAGGTGGAACTCACGATAAGAGATCTTGAGGAAACAAACCACGGTGCAGGAAGTAAAAGCGGCCCTACAGAAAGCAGCAGGCAGTGAGTCCATAATAACGGACAATTGCATAAGATCGTTACGAACTGCATACAAGGGGACCCAAGTAGCCTCGGTCAAACTACCAGACGAAGTCGCTCAAAAGGTCATGGGCGCGAACGGGGCAGAATACGTGTCGGTCTAGTGAATTGTCCAATTAAGGAAGTCATCAGACCGACAAAATGTTTCAAGTGTTGGAACCCAGGGCACATTGCCAGTATTTGCCGTAGTCAAATTGACAGGTCAAAACAACTGCCTAAAGTGCGGTCAGGCAGGTCACAAAATAGCCAACTGCACGAAAAATCCGCGCTGTATACTGTGCGCCGAAAGAGACAAAGACCACCAGCACATAGTGGGTAGTTACAAATGTGTTGTCTTCCACGAGAAGAACAAGAGCAACACTGCCAGAAGAGAATGAAAGTATTACAGCACAATTTAAAATCATTGTGAGCTGGCGCATGATCTGCTCACCCAAACGGTCATAGAGATGAAGATAGACCTGGCCATTGTCGCTGATCCCTACACTAGACTCAAGACGCAGGCATGGGTGACAGGACGCCACAGGTAAGGCTGCCATCTGGTCATGCAGAAATCGGACCTTTGAGGACCAAGTCGACAGCACGCAAAGGTGGTTTATCAGGGCCAAGCTTGGAAATGTACACTTTTACAGCGTATATGCTCCTCCCAGTTTAGATATCAACGAGTTCACGGATTTACTTGATAGACTGGTCGAGGATGTTAAAGAGCACTCCCCCTGCGTGATAGCCGGGGACTTAAATGCCTGGGCAGTGGACTGGGGCAGTAAGAAAAACCAATACCAGAGGAACTGAGCTGCTACGGGACGGTGTCCTGCTTGGACATGGTTTTCCTCAACAGAGGGACCACGCCGACTTTCGAGACGGACAATGGAAGCTCCATCATTGATCTGACCATAGCCAGCTCTAACATCGTCAGAAGAGGGAATGACTGGACAGTCCACGACCTTTTCAACGAGAGCGACCATCGGCTCATCAGCTGGACGGTAACAAGAGAACCAGCAAAAAAACAGATCTCTGCACAAAACGACGAACCTCCGAGGATGGGAATGCCAATAAATTTGACGCAGAACTATTCCAAGAAGCATTCAATAGTGAACCCATTGTCG
Organism: Homalodisca vitripennis; assembly: GCF_021130785.1. Lineage (NCBI taxonomy): Eukaryota > Metazoa > Arthropoda > Insecta > Hemiptera > Cicadellidae > Homalodisca > Homalodisca vitripennis. The sequence goes on from NC_060207.1 coordinate 67,985,117, forward strand.
CTAACAGCGCACATGAGGAAACAGAAAAAGTAATGCGCAGAGTTGCCCTTGCCTGCGACGCCACGATGACGCGGAAACGGCCAAAAAACGAACACCCGCCGATGTACTGGTGGAATAGTGATACTGCCAAAAGTCGCCAAGAAACCATTCAGGCAAGAAGAAAAGCCACGCGAGCTAGGAAAAAAGCCGAACTATAGAGACCTGAAGGAGTCTCATAGAGCAGCGCGACTAAAACTAACGAAAGCGATCAAAAGCAGCAAGGCACATTGCTGGAATGAACTGCTTGAAGAGGTAGACTGCGACCCATGGGGTAGACCATATAAGGTGGTATTGAAAAAGGTGAAAACTCAGCCACAGTCCTCACCCACTTGCCCGGACTTGCTGGATAGGATTGTCACAAATCTTTTCCCACAACACCCGGAGCTTGAGATCGGTGACCTCAGCTCAGAGCATCCCATACCGCTGATATCATTAGAGGAGCTAAACATCGCGAGTGCAAGACTGGGAAACAAGAAGGCTCCCGGACCTGACGGCATCCCCAAATGTTGCCCTATAAAAGTGCGATAAAGCTGGCACCGAACATGTTTCTCCACATGTACAACAGATGCTTGGAAGAAGGCTACTTCCCAGACAAATGGAAGCTGCAGAGGCTGGTTCTTCTCTTAAAAGGAAAAAAGCCACCCTATGAACCATCGGCATACCGTCCTCTCTGCATGCTTGACTCGGCAGGCAAGGTCTTCGAACGGATCATGTATGCGAGAATAGAGGTGATGGCTGAGGGGCACCTATCGGACAGACAGTTTGGATTCCGCAAAGGAAGATCAACTGTTGATGCTATTAACCTGGTAGTCAACACAGCGAAGGAAGCCATTTCAGGAGATAGATGGAAAAACGGCATGAAAAAAATACTGCGCAGTAGTGACGCTGGACATGGAGAACGCGTTTAACTCTGCGAGGTGGGACCGAATCATGGAAACACTCGACCAGTTCGGCATCCCAAAGTACCTGCAAAAGTTAGTGGCAAGCTACTTTACAAACAGAATTCTGCAGTATGAGACAGATGATGGAATCAAGAGATACAGGATCACTGGAGGTGTCCCACAAGGCTCGGTATTGGGACCGCTTCTGTGGATCATTATGTACAACGGCCTACTTAGATTGAGGATACCAAGGATGGTAACGTCCGTCGCTTTTGCAGATGATGTCGCCCTCGTAATTGTGGGAAAATATCTGGAGGGACATCAAAAAACCTATTCAAGGTGGTATTTGGTAAGTACGCCGTCTGGATGAATGAACAAGGACTCAAGATGGCCAAGCACAAGACAGAGATAGTGCTCATAACAAGCAGGAAAGAGCTCGAAACGATCACGCTGCAAGTTGGTGAGCACGAGATCGAGTCAAAACCATCCATCCGTTACCTCGGGGTGATGATCGATGCACGCCTCAACTTCAAATACCAAGTTGAGCATGCAAGCACTAAAGCAGCAGCTGTCGGAGGGGCATTATCCCGTCTCATGCCAAACGTAGGTGGGCCAAAAACCGAGACGACGAGCCCTGCTAGCGTCAGTAGTTACATCGATACTGACCTATGGCATTTGCCATCTGGGCAAGTGCACTAAAACTGCAGGAGTGCCAGAGGATGATATATCCTGTAGGCCGACAAATGGCACTGAGAGTTACGAGTGCGTTCAGAACCGTCTCCAGGGATGCAGCACACGTAATCTCGGGAATACTGCCAATTGAGATTCTAGCAGAGGAATACAGGAGCTTATACCAGTGTAGAATCCATAAGCAAGAAAATGTAGATGACTGCAGAAAAAGAGAAAGACAGAAGAGTCTGGAGCACTGGCAAGCCCACTGGGACAACTCCGAAAAGGGTAGATGGACACATCAGCTCATACCGAGTCTAGCAGATTGGATAAATCGCCAACATGGATATCCTAGCTACTACCTGACGCAGGTACTCACGGGACACGGGTGCTTCCGTAAATACTTACACAAGTATAAACACGAGGACTCACCAGAGTGCCCAAAGTGTCGAGGGATAGAGGAGGACGCGAGGCATGTGTTTTTCACATGTCCGAGATTTGACTTGCAGCGACGAAAGCTTGAAAGATTAAGTGATGTGGTGATTACGCCAGAAAACTTAGTAAAAGAAATGCTCGCATCTGAAACCAAATGGAAAGCAGCAACGGACTTCTCCAGGGAAGTCATCGAAGAGCTAAGGAAGGAAGAAAAGAAAAGGAGGGAAGAGCGAGACAGAAGGGCGAGACGCCAGGCTATGGAATAGTGAACTCTCCACACAAAAGTAGAGGAAGAGCGAAATCGCTTAAATGCCTTCCCCCGTGAAGTAATACGCAGCGACAAAGGCTGGGTGAAGAGAGGTTTACGTTTTAGTCGGTATGGGTCTTGGTAACCACATGGAGCAAAAATCCATAGGCCAAGATCGAGCCCGGCACTACGTGCGTAAAGAGCATTTTTTCCTCTCTCTCTAAAAAAAAAAAAAAAAAAAAAAAAAAAAAAAAAAAAAAAAAAAAAAACACACACACACACGCACGCACGCACGCACACACACGCACACACACGCACACACACACACACATGTATATATATATATATATATATATATACTAATCACTGTGTTGAATAGAAGAAAACAAAAATTATTTTTCACTTCTATATTTCGGGGGATTTAATACCCCCGTCTTCAGGAAGTTTTAAATAAAAATGAATACAAAACTATTACATGTAAACAAGAATTAATAAAACATAAAATAATACAATAATAAAATCAGTAACTGTCTCGTCCTGTTTATCGTAACATGAGTCAAACACTAACGCAAATTCTAAAAACAGTTACCAGTTTTAATGTAGCAGGTGTTCAAACTGTTCACCTTCGGCTGTTTGACAGTGTGCTAGACGTGTGTAAAAACTTCAGACATGATAGGGGTTTGTATTTGAAAATTTGTAGTTGCCCCCTTTACTCAATTGTAAAGTTATCATAGCATCTGTTAAAATAAACGTAGAGACCTCTAGTTTGCATTATTGGATTTCTTTTTTTATTCCCTTTAAAATGAGGGGTCACATGATAGCGGTTTTTGTATTTGAAAATTTTTAGTTGACCCCCTTTACCCCCCTTTAGAAAAGGGGGGGGAGAAATTTTCAACAACTTGAAAAATAAAAAAATATGTTATAATAGGTAGAGTCAAGGTTTCACGTAGATATTTCGAGCCGTTTAAAATTATATCCAGGTGTGCCGGGACATAAAACTCACTCTGTATTATGTAGCTATTTCTGGAATATATAAAATTTTTGAATATATAAACTTTTGGTTCACTGTTTGGACAGTTAAAAGGCCACACCTATGGTATTTAAATATCCTATATTAAATAATTATTCTGTTTTATATGACAAGGGAGACTAAAAGGTTGAAATTTAAAATTTGTTAAGAAAAACAATTATTTTAAGTCATCCAAAAATGATTTATCATATAAACACAAAGTAAAAATGAAACTTTAATGACTGATCAGGTTACAGTACCTAAGAAAGCTATACAATAAACATTTCATTTTATCATTTGATACAAATATAAATGTATCCTAACTGTCCTCAATATACTGCCTTATCGTACACTTACGTTAACAAGACAGGTTTCATCAGTTGACTTAAATTTTCACGAATATTAATGTATATATGAAAAGAATGAGTTCTACGATGATTTACGCCCATCCTTAGGATGTTACTAAACGTCATTTATGCCCATCACCCAGTATGGTAGTGCAATTGTTTACCTGCCGGAGGGATAAAATATTTCTTGTCTATATTTTATTGGCTGTATATCTCTGTTTGAAGGAATTCTCAAGAACAAAGACTTGGTAGGTGTGGCGTACATCTTTTTGTATATAACTAGCTACAAAAAGATATAATTAAGATAGCTATAATTAAGATAGGAAAATAGGGTTACAGATTCTATAGTGTGTAGTTTCTATCATAGAGCACAAAACGTGATGTACTGTAAAGTGTGGTTAACCCTCCATATACAGTCTACAGTTCTCTGACGTAGTTAGCGGTCTCTATGTCTGTTAGTCTAATATGTCAACACTATAATTAATATACGTGGTTATAACTTAGTGGTAGACACATTTTTTAATATATCAAAGACTTTGTTAGACAAACTAAAATACATACACAATTTATAATGATATTGGTAATATATATTCACACCTTGCGTACCACAATACCCTGTAATAATGAAATACGCTTCTAAATAATATCACCATTGACTTGATATGGAGGAAACATATAGCTAAATGATAGAAAATTTCAATTATTACAGGATGGCGAAAGACATCACTAAAAGATTTGTTTTTGAGAAACTAATGTAATGTTTGGGTTGTACGAGGTTTTTATAACTTATCTGACTCCAAAAAAATACTATAAAATGCTTAATTAATCGATATTTGATATTAGTTAAGTAACTTTAAGCTTTAATAGTGACCATAACCTCAGTTTCTAACCAGACACTCAAGTGTCGGTTACCCGGAGCTGATGGGAGAAGTTGTAAGTGTCAGTCGTAAAGATAATTAACTACAAGAAGCAGTTTAAACTATCAGTTTACATTATCAGTTTCCATATATCAGGCGGGCTAGAATTTATAAATAACATCAACGAATTCTAAAATTACAAATTACATTAAAAGTGAGAGCAAGTAATATAAAATCTCAGGCTTTTGGATTTATTAGTTTTTTTATTCAGCCATTTTTATTACAGATAATCAAACACAATGTTTTAGAGCTAAACAGATTTCAGAACAAATCAATGATTGTTTAATACTATGTGTTCATTTATTGCAGAATAGTACTTATTTCATAGCTCAGTCTTTGTTGAATGGCAATAATAGTTTTAACATAACCTAATAAGAAATATATCAATATATTAAAAATTCCGTAATATATTTGATTTATATGCTTCAAGTGTATTTAAGGAAAGAATTATATAAAGAGTAAACCTATTTTGTGAAAGAAGCCTATACAGCCAATACTGATGGTAATCGTCTTTATAATTCATAATTGTATTTAATAAAATCGTATATTATTAATTTTTGCTATGTGGTTTGGGAACTAATACTTTACAATTATGTGTTTATGTGCTTTAAAAATACTAGCAGCCTTTAAAAATGATTTAACATTACTTACTTACTCTTACTCCCAGGGCCATTTATATCGGAGGTGATATTTACTATTTAGCCGCACCAACAAAGCTCCTCCATCTTGAACGGTCCTCTGCATCTTCCTCTGAAGCGCCCACCTTCTCCATATCAGCCTTCACCTGGTTCCACCATCTCACTTTCGGTCTCCCACGGGGTTGTCTTCCTTCTGGGTTACCGTACATTACCCTCCTCAGTTTGCATTCCTCTTCTCTTCTCAAAACATGGCCTGCCCAACGGAGTCTTCTGCACTTTATTTCCCCTATTACATCCGTACTATTGTAGAGCTCCCTGATTTCTCTATTATGTTTTCTTCTCCATACCCCTTGTTCATATGATGGCCCATAAATTTTACGTAAAATTCTATTCTCTAAAACTAGAAGCTTTTTCTCATCCTTCTTATCTAGCCTCCACGTTTCGGATCCGTACAAAAGCACTGGACATATAATTGTTTTGTATATTCTAGTTTTAGTTTTGTGAGAGAGAGATTTGGTTGAAAGTATCCTATTGCATGCATATACACATCTATTTGCTGAGTTGATCCTATTTTGTATCTCTGGTTCATCTGTGTTTTTATTTGATATTGTGACCCCAAGGTACTTAAAGTTCTCCACTTGTTCGAAAACATGCCCATCAATTTGTAGGGGTCCTCCTCTTTGATTTTGATTCCTTCTAAAGTGCATATATTTAGTTTTTGCATCATTCGTCTTCAACCCCACTTTCTCTGCCTTACTCATAAATAGTCTAGTTAGTGACCTCAAATCATCTACATTTTCTGCAAATATGACAACATCATCTGCAAAAGCTAGGATGTTTAGTTTAGCTCCAACTTCCACCCCTAAATCCCTCTCTGCTACACTCTGAAGTGCTTCTTCTATGGCAATATTAAATAAGATTGGAGAAAGACCATCTCTTTGCCTGACTCCTGAGTTTATCCCAAAAGGTACACAGTCCCGACCATTAATTCTTACTGAGCCTCTTGACTCTGTGAAACTCATCTTAACTAAGTTTATTAATTTTCTCGGGATGCCAAATTTATCTAGTTGTGTCCACAACTCCTTTTACATTATTTAACATTACTAGCAACATAATAAAGAAGAACGTTACGAATGGCACGATTGTAATGGCTACCCGACAGTGCAAACTCCGAACGCATAGCGGTCCTTTTCGCCTACAAATTGCATATATATTAGTTTAGTATTAGTTTAGTAAAACCTGTGTGATGACTGTGCAGCCATCGCATTCTACTTGTGGTCAAACGTCACAATTTCGCAGTTTATACTTGTATATTTTCCTGGGCACTCTTCTCATTCAATTCATTTGAATATCTGCCTTATCTATTAAAACCTACAGTTATCTTAGTTTTAATAGATTATTAATTCCTAGACGTATTAGGCAATCGTATGTGATAAGTGGTTTTATCGACATAAATTAGACAAACATTCTTAAACAAATCTCAAAATGTGCAAAAACACATTCCAAATCTTTCAAAAGCTTTCATAGCAGCGCAACAGTTTTGTTCGCCTATTGGTGAGTATTACCTCTATAAACTGTGCATAGGCTACTTTGTATTTGTCTAATGTGTATGTTTTTATATGGTGTAGGTGAAGTATTTGATATAAAAGTTTTTCTTAAATTTGTTATAACATTTTATGTTATGAGATTTAAATTGGTTTAAAATGATATTTAGATTACATATTTACGTCATAATGTGAGATTTATATTTGTAATCGATAGAAGGCTACCTAATAAATGAAACCACAGCATATTGAAAAGATCTTTTAGTTGATTTATGGCGGATTGAAGCAGATTATTTTAAGCAATTCTTATACCATCTAACAGCACAATAAGTTTCTGAGCGCTATGACTCTTAATACATTTCTCATGAATGAGTTTAATAACTGTTATTACCCTCTACCATAACCTATAAAATTATGTATGTTTTACGTATATACTCAATGTGAATATTATTTTTGGAACCATAAGGCAAAAATAAAAAAACACTTGAAACAGAAACAATTTATTCCTATTCACTTGTGGTAGGGGCTTCACTGATGCCAATTCAATTAAGTTTTTTCTCCAAACTTTGTTGGTGAAATTTAGCATTGTAAATTGGCATCTGTATCAGTTTAGACTAATCAAGACACGAGTTAAATTTGTACCTGGAAATGTAAGCCTTCATTTGCATAACTGTGGCTACAGCTAACGTTACTGGAGGAGCACCAGGTAAACCGTTCAATGTTTAGGGTCCAATTTGGCGGACCTGTGTAAACTGATTACTGTTTTGCTCTCTAATTACTGTATTATTTTAAGCAATCTTAAGCTGACATATAAGTTAGTTTATAATAAGAATAAAACAAACTATTTGCGGTTTCAACTTATTTTCATGCGAATAAAATAAAAAGATTTGTATAAAAGATGTAATTAAACAAACAAAACTGAAATCTTCTAAAATAGGTCAAACTAAACAAAACACTCAGTTAAAATGTAATAATTTTACTTACTATAAGGCTATTCCTTCAATCATATTGGAAAGAAATACCGAGGATAGACAATTTTTTATGTTTGTTTTACATTCTGATGATCAATTCACAAAAGAAAATAACACATTTTATAACGTAATAAAAGATAATTGAAATTATGCATATTTATATAAATGTAAAAATGTATTGTGTAGGACCTACAGCATTAACACTTAACAGTATTTCCAATAGTTATACACACAAAACAATATAATTTTACATTATGTCAATAGTGTTTTAATTTTCTAACAAATCATTGATGCTGTCCTTATTTGTTGCATTCCCAATTTATGTAAATTATAATTATTGGAATTTTAAACATAAATAATTAAAAAGCAAAGCTAACTCATTATAAGCGTTTTCAAATGTTTTAAATTATCTAGGATTGTTTGAGAGAGAGAGAACGTCATCACAGTTTAATCATGATTATTAATATAATTGTTATTAGTATTGATCTATTATTGATATATATTTCACATTAAAGCTATTTTATTTTGAACTCTGAACGTTTTTCTTTCCTAAAAATACGATGTCAGTTATATTATTTTTAAGGATATAATGGGTATTAAAACTACAGTACGTATATGGAAGATGGTAATACGGCTTACATTGGCGCCGCTGTTATATGCACAATATTTGTTGAAGCTGCGTAAAAAGCTGGCGTTGACATAGAACATTTTTACGCTCACCAGATTCACTGAACTGAGCATAATAAGCATTTTGGGATTATTTTATGAGCTTGCTCGGAGTTCCGCGCTTGAAGGTGTTTTTGTCAACAAGACTAAAATGCAACGCAGTTGTACAATGTTTCTCTTGTGTTTACTTCATAAACTGTGCATTTTTGTGATTTGTTCTATATTGAAATCCCTACTCACGAATAGAAATTAAACACATGTCCGTATGTTATAAAGGATCCATTCATCGAAAACACTTTACATTCATATTAATCTACAGTAACATAATCTCGTACAAAATTATATTCAACTGTGGTTTCTCGAACATTATTTCCATCTGTAACAGAACACTGTACTCAATTCTTTCATTTATCTTTAGCCAACATAGCTCTTTAAAATAAACATTAATGTTCATCTATTGGTAAATCATAAATATTACTAAAACCAATCATGCATTTTGTGCCCTCTGTAGCCTCTGCAGTTGTTCATTGTTCATATCACAAAATACGGCATTGGAATTTTTACGGCATTTACGGCATTTTCCATTCCTTAACATATGGAAAAATAAGTGTAGATACAAGCAATTTTTTATATGTACAGTTGGATTCAAATCGAGTCTTTTAAGCCCATACAAACTGTGGTACACTCTCTTATGAATATAAATAACTTTATCCGACCATGTCAGCGTATTACATACTCTAACACCTAAGTTAACAACAACTTGCTCATAATTAAGTGCAAACCCATTTATTGTTACATGTAAAATCTCATGTAAGCTGACATTGGATAAAAGACGAGGTGTTCCTAATATTATTGGTTTGCATTTAGCTGCATTCAGGCTTAGCCCATGGTCAATGCACCACTTATATAACATTGTAATATCAGCATTTCGGCGGTCAACAGCAATATTGATATCATCCAACGGACAGTGTGTGTACATTTGCATGTCGTCAGCATACAACATTGTTTTACAGAAAGTGATTTGTTCATCTATTCTTTCTATGTACAAACTAAGTAAGAATGCAGACATTGTTGACCTCTGAGGCACCCCTACAGGGTTACACCTCCATTCAGACAGTACACCACTTTGAGTTTTAACTCTTTGAACTCTACCTACCAAATAAGAGCAAAACCATTTAATAACTGCCATCAAAATTATAGGATTCGAGTACAGGCAATAGTAGCCTGGTTGACACACTCGTAAGCTCTACTAAAGTCCAGGAGCATCAATATTGTTAACTTCCTCTGATCTAGGGCTCGTCTGATATCATCTGTTACTCTTATCATCGCAGTTTGAGTGCCGTATACAGGTCAAAAACCAAACATGATATTATTTACATTAACATATGCTCTAACCTGTTTATATACAAGCTTATCAAGAATTTTTCCGAGATCACACAGTATATTTATAGACCTGTAGTGTTTACATTCTAAGGATTATCAATCTTTGGTAATGGCAAAATTAATGTTTTCTTCCACTGACTAGTGTAAACAATATTTTAGAGTGAGTAATTAAAAATGTAACATAAAACATATTTTATTTCATAGTACTCCAATGTGATGAATGTTAATAATATACCATAATTTCCCACTGCATAAGAGGAAATGTTTTTAATTTCACTACGAATTAATTCTACACTAACTTTGGTAAAAACTAAATTATTCTCTCCTGGCTCTCTCTTACTCTTATTATATTCGATAAGCTTATTGTCTATATCATTATTAACACACAAAAAATAAGTATTAGGGTCATCAATGTTAGCAAAAGGGTCTGAGATATTTTTCTGTTCCTAAACCGCAATCTGACTATTTAAAACCTTCCCTAAGTCTTTACCTGATTTTTGTTCCTCTAGTAACAAACTAAAATGTCGATTTCTCGCATCACTCTGTAAGCTCTTAATTCTATTTCTTAACTGTCTGTACTCTTCCTATTTTTTGTTCTCAGAAAACGCTTATATTTAGAGTGTGTCTGTGTGTCATTAACTCGTTTAGTTCATCAAGTATCCAAGGGCAAGGCTTTCTTTTCTTACGGATAACTCTCTCAGGTACAAATTTATAAAATAATTCCACTAATCTCTCCTGAAACATATTTACCATTTCACCAAATACTATTACTACTATACACATTGCCCCAATCCGTATGTAAACATTAATTTTCTAAATTAATACTATACACTTGTGTAAAATCTCTTATAACTAGTTTTTTTATATAATTGTACATAAATCTATTAATGGTGATAAATCCCTGAAACAGCCAACTGTCTATGCTTTTTTACCTTATTTTCATCATTCACTATAATTAAGTCCAACAGTGTATCGCTATTAGATAAATGGTAGGTTGCATTCAGTGGTAAAATATTTAAATCAAGATTCAACAATGTGGTTTTGTCAGAAAAAATTCTATTAGAGCTGAGATCAGTATTTAAATCTCCTAACAACAATAAATTAGCTATAATATCAAACAGCTCAAAAATTCCAGATGCTTTTGGGGGGCGATATAGAGCACATAATAATAATTATTAGATACACAATATACTCTACTTTCCTACTATATAGGTCAGATAAGGATATTATTCTTCTATAACTAAGATTAGTTCGAATGTACACAGCTATGCCACATCCTTCTTTTTCTTTTCTGTCATACCTTATCATATTATAACCATCGAGCATATAAAGTGCATAACTGTATCTAAAAATGTTTCTTTAGCTACTATTATAACATAAAAAATGTTATCATTTAATAATTGAAGGAAAGATTCTCGGTGTGCTCTCAAACTTTCAACATTGATATGTCCAGTGTTTAACGTTTTTTTAGTCATACAAAAATAACTTTAAGTTCATTTAAAGAATTCATACCTTCACTCAAAATTTCCTCATTTGTTTCCATCATCTACGCCACAAATAATACATGCTTTTTATGAATAAAAACAAAATAAAAACCATAAACAACAAGTATACAAATAGTGTGATGTTTGAGACGTAAGACAAAAAAATAGCATTTTCACGTGTAACTTAAAACTAAACTTAGAAATATACAGTGTACAGCAGGATGAAGAACGTCATATGAGTCTTTGAAGGTCAGCTTCGCAGATGATCATTACATGACGATCCCCTTGATTCTTCCTCATAAATATTTGCCCATTTTCACCCAATGGAAAGTGCAATGTTTATCAGCCTCCACTTGACGCACCGCACTCAGCAACAGCCTCTACGCCTTTTTAAGACTCTCGTTCACGTACACCGGTGTGGACTCGCCTCCCATGTAACCTAGATCCCGGGGCCTAAAGTTTCTTTTCTGTCTTCTCATGTCTAGAAAAACCTCCATATCTAGGTTACGGAAAAATTTTACAACGATTGCCCCCGATCGTCCTGACAGCGCACCGAAAGGATAACAGTTGTCTATCATATCTCTATTGAAATCAAAACCAATCAATATCAACCTGTGAAGTATTGCTTAAAATATTGAATACATTTTCTTTTGCATTAAATTCTATGGCATAGATCTCTAAAACATTTCCTTTAATAGCCTGCTCCGATATGTCAACTTTAAAAGTTAAATGAATGTTAGACTTACGTAAAAGAGTTGTGTCCAATACTTCAACAGCCTCAACCTCACAATAAACTCTTCAAAACCCAACGTTTTAAATTTTTCTTTGCGGACTGCGGGCAACCAGTGCGGACCTGCCATCTTGATGGCTGACTCCACACTGGACGAAGTATACTCTTCAAAATTCCTTGGAATGTACCTTGATCGAGGACTGACATGGAATGTGCACATTGATCATGTTTGCGCCAAAATCTGCTCAGGCATCTTTGTTCTGAGGTCTTTAGCAAAATACTGCCCGAGTCAGGTACTGATTACGGCGTATTATGGCTTGATATACACCCACCTGGCCTATGGAGTAATCCTTTGGGGAGCTTGCGCTAACACTCAGTTCCAAAGAGTTTTCAGACTCCAAAAAAAGCAGTTCGAATCATAGCAAAAATCAAATTCAGAGAGTCGTGCAGGCAAGTTTTCAAGACATTGCAGCTGTTGACTATGCCATGTCTCTACATATTGGAAACAACTATGTTTTGTGTGAATAAATGTACCTTAACCAGAGGACAAGACTCGCCTAAAACGCTTCTTGGTGTCTCAAGCGTTTTATAATGCAGGTGAGTTTTTGGCTTTCAACTGGGAGGCCGCCCAATTAGAAGAATGACACCGCTGTTCGAAGTGGGTTGCATTGGCGATGAATGAAAGAGGTGTGACTTTAAACATTGTATGTCTGTATGTGTATTATAGTATGAATGACTGGAATTTTAGGATATTATTATTTATTGGCGTTTGCCATACGATGTATTATTGTCTCGGCAATAAAACAGATTTGATTTAATTTGATTTGAATGTTTTCCTGTCGCAAATCTTTTATATCCACAGACGTTTTAATACTGCTTTGCTCAGTTCCTCTATCTTTTTACCATTTTCGACTATCCATTCGCCATATGTATTCAAAGAAGTAGTGATCTCCAAATTGGATTGCCTTATTCCGCTTCTTAAGTTTAAAATATCAGAAAACAGCTGTTTCAATAATATCTCATCCCTAGGGTCAATGACCCGTGCCGATATCTCACGAGACTGCCCCATTACGCAATCCCGATCACCTGCCGCTATCTTATCTGATAGTACAGATAACGAACTTGCACTGGAACTGCCAACGTCATTGTCCTTGCATGCAAGACAGGCCCACTGAGGTTGTAATTTAGAATAATTGTTCTTAGTTATACACACTTAAAATGGTAATTGCCGTCGCATTTATGGAAAATAGCTATGTGAGCGCTGTATGAAAAACGTTTCAGGCACTTTAAGCATGCAATCTTCATGTAGCTACTTTTATTACAGTCTGTATCAGAATCATTATTACTTTTTAAGCTTAAATTATCACTGGACACCTTTATAGGGGTGGTATCCCCTCTAGTGACTTTTTCCCCGCTACACGGATCACACTTCCAAAGAAAATTACTTGCAAGAATAAATGTACAATCATCCACTGTCATGTTCAGAAGTAAAGAGAAACAGATTACTACACTCAGAGCAACTAAGAAAATTGCTGTGTGAGTGCTCAATAGATTTCGAGCTATGTTTACAGCTCATAGTTAACACATATTTATTTAATAACACTTTAATAACGCTTGAAGAAATAAAGTTCGTAAAAATTGTGAATAAATAAATAAATTATAAAATCAAAATTCTGTAAATATAGGTTAGGTTACCAGGTAAACAGCGAAACAATATAATCTATCATTCAAGAGTATAAGTCAAATATTAATTTGGTATGTCGAATAAAACTTCATCGGAGTTTGTTGATGATTAGTGGAAAATCGGTGTGACTGAAGTTCAGGAACTGCTGAATTTACAGCTCAGTCTCCAACTAATTTGTAGACTCTCTGTTCATAATCAAGGGAAACAGACAAGCCCAACTTTGTAGAGCCTGCACTCAGTAATAAGAGTGGCAATGTTATACGGTAGCTTAATTACTGGTAATATAATTTGAACTTTTAATATATTTTATAGTGTTCACTCCCTGTTAAACCTCACATTTAGATAACCATACATATACAGTTCTTGAAGCGATTGTTCATGCTGCAATACGAGGTTTGAAGAATCTGATCTATTAAGCGATTAGAATTTTATATTCTCTAAACAACAATTGTTTTTCTTTTAACTTTAAAGTTTTACACCTAAACTGCATGAACACTCTCCTCTTAACACTAATCGAAATTTTTATATTTTAAACGTATTTTCAACTATTACAGACCTACTCAAATTATGATGATATATAACGTTGAGATAAGTCTGAACCTTTATCAATGGTTCCTTACGGTAACCCTTTGAAACTTGTCTTATTATCTTTGGATAGTGTAATTTCTTTTTTTATTACGTTTACTTTTCAAATTCTGGAGCGTGTTTGGTTTTTTAGTCTGTTCCAATGTTGTCGATTATTCTTATTAAACTTTTTGATTCTGTAATTGTACTTTACACAAAAAAACCATTAGACATTCCAAACCATCCAACTAATAAACAACGTTTTACATAATTTTGCTGGATGTTACTTTACTCTATAGTTTGTGCTAGTAACACGATATGGTACTCATTAATAAAAGAGCGAAATATTTTACTACCAAAATAAGTGTATAACCAGCCAGTTATGTATTGATAAATGAGTAAAGTCCAATAATCGGAGATGAAGTAAAGCTCCAGTGTAACAATATCCTGCACAGCTTGAAATGAAATTAACACTTTCCGTTGTTCCGTAGTTGGCATGCTTAAAATAAACCTCTTTAATTTCCTGCGTTGCTCTCTCTTTATTAAGGAAACAACAAAACTACAGTCTCGGGAATTTAATATATTTGAATACGTTATAAATTCTTGCTAAATATACCTTCAGTGGCTATATATATATATATATATACAGTTCAATTAAGAACACCTAAAATGCCCAACATACATACTCGTATTCTTTCTAGAGTATCGAGTGAACACCTGCCTCTGAGGGCCGATATTTGTAAAGTACGTACCGCTCTGTGTCTACAGTTCGGTAGTTTCCCCTGCCTCTGGTCTCATACAAATTAACGTCTTGGCAGATTGTTAGACATACAAAACTTAGAGTTAGAGTTCTTTCGAAAATGTAGACACAGATGCAATATTATGAATATTTCTCTGCAAGATTCTCTGAAATTCAAATGAGTGATTATTCGTATCGCTCGCTTCTGTAATTAGAACACTCTAATCACAGGCACCCCACAATACAAGCCCATAGGGAAGATAGCTGTAAATCAAGCCATAATAACCCGTCATCAGAATCTGATTCGGGCAAAACTTGGCTAACTATTACAAAATACAAATGCCTGAGGAAATGTTGCGTGGCGCAAACACGGACCTCCATGTCAACCTTCAATCAGAGGTTTTCCAAGGAATTTAATGCTGTATATATCTTCCAGAATAGAATCTGCCAACATGACTTCAAGGCCAAATTCTGAGCCTACATGCCAAAGAGGTAATTTAATGACATTGGATTTTGATGTAATCAGGTGGTCGCTCCCCATTGTCTGTCCCTATCACCTCAGATCACGTGGCATAGCGTGAATGGCCAGCATAGCGTCCCTTAACACTGCTATGCCCCAGTTATTCTAAATGTAACCCCTTGGGCAGTGGTACTCTCTCGCAAGAAACAGTATCTCGGTGTGTGGTGGGTCTCACGCGTCTTTTTGTAAACTCTATAAATAATGTAGTGTACAACCATTATATCGACTCGCCCCTTTGAACACCTATTACTTTTTATGGAGTTCGTTAGGCACTGGACAGATTTGAATTCCCCTGTAACCACGTTATTCCCCCTCTCCCCGATGTCATTAATTTATGTTGTGAACTATATCTACGGTTATCTGTGACTCCAAGTGCAGGTCTATCAATGGACACCGGATCCACCCCATGGAAGATCCGTCAGGAGGAAGCGACGTGAGTCCTGCCATGCAACATGTGTGAGTTGAGAGAGCGACGTCGTTGAGTGACAATAATAATTTAATAACAGTAATTATTAGTATAGCCTATCACACAATTCATTTGACTCTCCATTGTGATTTCTCTAGTCTCACAAATTCCATTGTCTTTATTTATATTGTCACTCTCAAAATAATCTATAAATTTAAGCTTAAAAATTAAAACCAAAGTATATTAGGCCTATTTAGAACACTATATAATGCTATTAAAAAAGGTATAATTTTTATTGCATTATTGTCTAATATAAAAAAAGTATTTTGAATAATTTTCAAGGTTTTGGGACTATTACACCATTTAATGGCTAATACATAACATATACAACAGTAAAGTAAACGTACGTACCGCATTAAAATAACTCATGTTTACATTTTCAGTTAAAAACGACTATGTATAAAACAAAATTACAAAAATTTTGATAAATGTAAAGTGAAGCCATCTGTGGAGTTATACTAAGAAATGTTGCAAAATCTTATATTATAAAAGTTCAAGTCGTTTTCAATCGGAAACTTCGTCTCTACTTTGAACTCAGTATCTTTCAGAAATAAAAGTGAGGCCTATCAACTCTCCTCCCTTCACTTGACCGACATCAGACCTTGGATTTGGAACAAACCATTAAACCAATATCTCAAGTTTCGTAAAAGAATCTTCACAAATAAAGATCCCGAACAGTGATTATAATTAATTGTTTTCACAATGGAACACTAGCACTTTAGCTCTAAACGTCTTTAATACCAATCCTGAAATCACATAAGGCGTGGTTTTGATCAAAGTGTCTGATATAAATTCGTTATAAATGGTACTAGAATAAATAATAAGATTTGCTCTTTATTTATGAATTGATTACGATATACTTTTTTAAAGTCTAATATCTCCATGCTCAACATACATGAATGTATAATGAACATAAGCTAGAAATATTGTGTGAGTCATAAATTTAGGTAACAAAGAGGTTCATTCTACCCTCATTAGTAGAGAAGGGTTCAACTTCGAATTTTAAAACTTCTCCAGAACTCCCGTTTTCTTCTTGGACCAAACACCAGCGCTATTAATTACAGAGTCGGTGCTGCACTTGTGAGTAACTCTCGTGCATCAGTACTATTAGAACAACACTCTATCTCTTGCTTCTAGCCCGAGTCACCAAGGTCATCGGCAATGACAATGTGATGTGTGTGGTGCACGTGGCGAGGCCAACTGGAACCTTAGGCAAAACCTGCGGGTAAGATCTTCCGCCTCCTCCACAAGCAAAATCTACATTGCGAACTCTCTTCTCTAAGTATTTGTTAAGTAGCTTCTACATTTGTGTAGGTTCGTTTTATTTAACTTTAAGCAGCACAGTGCATAGTATTTATAAAATTTTTCCGTCGATATATAGAATATAATTATTCTCTAAGTTATTATTTGTTAACCTTTGCAGTTTTATATATGATTATCATACAGACAGAGGGTGTTATCTGATATGTAATAGCTTGTCTTATGTCTGATTCGTCGGGAAATGGTAGATACCTTGGCCGCATTTAAAATGGTGTGGTCTATACCGGTAGCATCCCTTCCCTTATTTCGTTCTGGTCTCTTTAGAGACAACCTCGTACAGATGCGCCAAGGGATCTGAGCGCGCGGCTAAAGCTATCATAGCCATCCACGAAACTTTGACGGTCACTTACGCACTATCATTCTGTGATTGATTTAATAAAACTGTACTATCAGAACCCCTTTTATTTGAATATGACTGCAAGACAACTGGATAAATCAGTAAATTCCAGTTCTCGCCTCCTGGTTCACGAAAACACAGAAGGAATCCCCATTGCTTGGCCCATCTGTACGTAAGAGCCGCTCGTTTGGGCTACATGGCATAGTTTGCCCTGCTGTTGAAATGATTAATTCAATTATAATTTGCCCAAGAGGTGTGTGGTCTCGTCCCTGTCGTACCGCGTTTCATTGTATTCGCTTGTGGAAAATTCATAGTTTCGCTCTACGCCATTTTCCACATTAGCAAGTGCTCTAAGTTTTCTAAATATTGATTAAGTTATTACAATCTCCAGTGACCCAGCGGTTTGTGGATCCTGTAACAATCAGTTCGTGAGGAGCTGAACTGTGTGGCAGATGAAGACAAGTTCACTTCGTCGATAAGTATATTCAGTGAATGTATATCAAGAGTGTATATATTTATTTTACTGAACTGAATGCCTAAATTTCATTTAAACTAAACTATAGTTAGAAATGTAGCCCCGAAAACTGTTGAAAATAAGAAAAAAATATTTGATCACATATAAAAATTAAATACATAATTTAGCCACCAAGGTAGTTAAAAATATGTGAATTTGGTTCCAAATATTTATTTACTTCATTCATTTATCTTAACCTACACGTACCTTAAGATGGTCTTTGAATGTAAAACATACATTGTATAAATAAAAACTACAAACGTGTTCAAAGGTTTTTTATACTTAAACTATAGTTTCTTGTAGTTCTAATAGAATTAACCAACGTTTGTTATTTAACAAGCCTTTTCTTTTCATGTTGATTATACTCTACGACTATTTCTTGTTTAACATTTATGTTTTGAAATCATAAATCAAGTTGCTAATATTTATTACATTGTAGGAGAAGTTACACTGCGTGGGGCGTACGACCATGATTTACAGTCATGAATAATGTGATGCGTTGTCAAGATGCGGTGTGTATCTGGGTCTGTATTCAATAAATTCCATTCTGTTTGCGGAAATATATGATTTGTGTTTCGCTCGAAATATGCACCATATTTTCTTGGATTTGAAACAGTGTAACATTATATTTAAAATATAGCCTCCAAGTGTTCATTTAATTAGTTTTTTTATTGATGGAGTCTACAACATATTAAAAATACATTTATACTATAAGTTGGCTTATATAATACATCTAGAGAAAACTCTTTGTCCATATACTCGTTATAAGAATCAAAATTTAATTGTAAAAATGAAAAATTTGTTTGGAAGAAAAAGAGTTTAGTTTGATATTTTATAAACTATATTCAAGGGAAAGCTAATAATACATAAATGCTTATAAATTACTGAAATATGTATTGAATTATTAAGACAAAAAATATGGATAGTTAAAATACATTTAACAACCTATTTCATTATTGAGAAACAAATTATTAACTAACTGTGGTAAAACAATTGCCGACAAACCAATTAATTGTGATTGTTTTACCTGTTTCCAAAACCCTAATTTATTATATTAATTCTATATGATTAATTCTATCAATGAATTTTACACTTTATATAACTTTGCTTTATCATTATTAAGATATAAGGTACAAAAGTAGCTTGATATTAATAATAGTACAGAAATAGTAGACACATTGAGAAAACGGAAAGTTTATTTATTCATCGTTCATCACGAGACGAGAATCAACTGTTACTGCCAACGAGATGTACAAGGGGAGTTCAGTACCCATGAACTTGGTAGAGAGAAAAGAAGACCACTTCTGCTACTTCTTGACGCGGTGAGTTCCAAGACGATACGACTACTACTACAAAAGAGGAGACAAAGAGCGAGCTCTTTGCCGAGCTACCACTACAGGAGCATGTCATACTCAAATCGAGTACGACCGTATACCGACCGATGGCTCGGGATTCCAGGGATATTTAGGACAAGCATACAGACAGACATTAGCACACCAATGAGAAAAGGCCGTTATATCATACGATCTGTCTAAAGTACTGAATCGGTTTAATACATCAGTCTAAATAATAAAAATAAAGCCTAACTCATCATTGCCTGTTTTAAATATTGAAAACATTTAAAAACTGATAGAATTTAAAAAAGAATCCCTAAACGGGGAAGAAGTTTTGTAGCAGGCATGGCTGATGATATGGGCACCGTCGATGGATATTCTATTAGCTTTCAGACCTCTCAAACCCCACATTACTGAAATAATATTTTACAAACGCTGCAAATAGTATCAACAACTGACTGTTCGCTATTTGGGGATTAAGTTTACCATCCGGTTATATTTTCAGAGTCATGTTTATTAAGTAACTCTGAGTCTTAACATCATTCTCAGTATAAAGTATAAAATTTCTATCTTATACATATTTGTGTCAACGAACATGTTGAATCCAAGCACTGTTGCGCATGCTCATATACTTACTTAAACAGTTGCTATAAATAAACCTCATTGACGAATTAAATAGATATTTGTAAATACTATTTCCATACCGAGAAACGAATACATCATAGATTTATCGCATTGACTAGTATTAAGGTGCAGTAAGTGTACTGCACCTTAATATATGTACTTCACTTCACACTGTACTGCACTTCAAGATTTCGTGAAGTGTCACGAAATCTTGTAAGAGTGTTATCTGGAAGCCCTACGAGATATCTACAGGTAGACACTGAAAAGGGGCAAATTGTGTAAGTAACCCATAAATTATAACAGACCCTTTGGTTGTTTGTACATTTGTAGTACATTTTTTGTAGTACTTAATTGATACGCTTTTATTATTAGGATATTACGTGTTTATTAGAGTTTAAGTTACCGATTTTATAGCCATAATATACATATTTATCATATTGGTTTTACTTCTATACCGGGTCAATAATTAAAATGATAAAAATTAATTTGATATACTCTAATTGATTTAGTAACTGATGCCACAACAGACATATGAGCTTTAAACGCGAGCGATTTTTGTGATATAACCGTGTCTAACTTATCAAGGCGCTATCTGTATTCACGCTAGGCCCTGCATTTGGCGTACAGCCATATTAACCAGGGTCATTTTCTACGGGTCATTTGCAAGTCATAAGCGTGCATCATAATATAAATCAACATAGGTTTGTAATTTGTATTTTGTTCCGTTAATTTGAGGTATTTTTGTTATTTATCGACTTAAAGTAATATAAAGAAATGAAATAGTCAAATTACATATAATCAATAATTGGGCATCAAATGAACGATTTGATTTGGGCAACAACGAAAGATTTAACAATTGTTACTCATTAAAATGGATTTCTAAACTACCAAATGTCTTCCAAAATTCAATAAGATAAATTAGAACATTTTAATTGTTTGTATTATAATATTGAAGGCAATTTGCAGGAATTTATAGTGTACCAAGGAGTATATAATAACATAACTTTTTTTTTTAAATATTATGTCTATACGTTGTAGTTCTTATTTGCATACGTTATTATATTTTACATCCTTCTTGGCAACGACAATTTAGTCGAAATGTTAAAGGATTGTGGACAAGTATTCTTCTTTCTATACGTACATGTATACATATAATGAAAATCACAACAGCTCTTTCTAAGCATTCTTTACCTGTGGTGAACACTTCATGATACGTTACAAACTATGTGATGGTGGTCAATACGGAATTCTAAGAAGAACGTTTAACTATAATAGTAGTTACTATTTTAGACACACTCACGGCCTCTTTTTATTATTTTTGTAGACGATATAATAAAACATCAGACTTTCATTACATATCCGTGACTACTGCATCAATTACTAGCATAAACGTGGTTTCTATGATTTTGGGTGGATTTTATGATATTATCTTCAAAGAATCAGTTCAACAATAAAGTTTGTGTGTCATGTGTTGAGAATAGAAAATATTTTTACAAGGCAACTAGAAAGTTGTTTACTTTCTTAATTTGAAAGAATGTTTTAACCTTTATGGATGATTTTTCAAAATGCATAAGTTTGTATGTTAGTACTTTTTTATTTCGAAACCTTTTAAATGTGTCATATCTCATTTAAGAATATGCAAACGGCACTATATATATATATATATATATATATATATATATATATATATATATATATATTTTTTTTTGTGTGTGTAGATTGGTGACAATAAAAAAATCTATCATATTTTAAAAATAACGAGCCATAGTTGCATTTGCCTTATTGCCTTGATAATACATACAATGTTCGTTTTTAAAATCTACTTCGGTAAAAAAAGTCTTCATACGGCCCTTCTAATGTACTTGCAGCTTAAAGTATATCCTGTGCTATAAGTTTTTTCCCTTTTTTTCTTGACAAAGAAAACATAAATTTACGTGTATAACTGAGAAACCCTTACGTTTACGTCTATGGCGTTTTTGTACATAAACCGTCTAAAAGTGTCTATTGCCACTGTTTAAATTCCGTCTCAGATATTTCAAATCCCATAAGTGTTATTTATTTTTTTATAACGGATAAAATATATACTTACGTACGAATGAATAGCTACATACTGATGTCAAAAAGTGACTATACAGCTGTTTATTTCATTTTTTCTGTCTACTTTAGTTTCAGTTGAGTTTGCCAGTTACGTTGTTGCGCCGATCAAAGTCTATGCATGCATACATATGATTACGAAGAATACGTCGTTCTAAAAGCATCTCTAACCTTCGCTTATCTTCTGCTCCAGTACAAGGAGAAAAAATCCTTCGAATTAAGTTCAACAATGTACTGTATCAAGCACCGCATGTAAAACATTTATATGTTAAAAACTTTCTTCCTCTTTGACGAACTCAAGCTGGAAGTGTCAACACCTGTTCACTATCACAAAAATTCGGTTTTTTTTAAAAATTATTACCGTTAAATTTTCAAATGTAAAAATATTCCGGCAAAAATTTCAAATGTTTCTCTGTTTCTCTCCGTAACAAACTTTCTAACGAACAATTAAAAGAATAATTTGCCGAATTGGTCTACCGTATCTGAAATTAACGCTTAGCAACACATTTAGCAATTAATTTGTATATATAAGACTAACTACAAAATCAAATGCTGCACTTACCCAATTGTCTTATATATATATATATATATATATATATATATATATATATATATATATATATATATATACAAGATACATATATATATGTACATATATATATTTGTACATATATATATATATATATATGTACAAGGTATAACTTTTGGTCCACTGTTTCCACGTTATACACGACCACGTAAAGAAGCAAGTTAAGTGTCAAGGGAGTTGTTTTAAGGAGGTGTTGAATACAGAGTAGATTACAACATTGTCTGAAGGTAGACCTGACTCGGTGTATTACAGGTTGTGTTTTTTAGAACATAAGGGTAAATTGCTTCATTCATATATAAGCAAAACAATATGTTATAATAATAAAACGCGTTTATGTTTTTAAATATGGTGAAAAATTCAAAAGAGGTATTGTATTTACTGGTACTTATTTTTTTGTTGTTTACTCAACGTGGTACTTACGTGTTATCAAACTTTATGACTACAATATAGAGGTTTCTAGTACTGTTCTTGCTCAACTCTGGCTATTATTGGGAAACCAATGTTTTTACAAAAGTGCTACAATAGGCCTGTGTTGCTAAGTAATACAATTCAAAACATAGTTTAAAATGAAGTTTTATGCAATAAAATTAATTTAACTTCTTGGAAGATTAACACTAGTAAATAGAAATCTTTTCTACAATGTGGACCGGGCACTGCCGGTAATTTATAAAATAGATGGATTTTTATGGCCCATCAGAAAGTTTTACCTGAACGGTGGAATATTGCAAAGCGTCTGGAACCAGTTTTTATGATTCGTAAGATCATAATTCCATCTGATGTACTTCTAGTCTGTTGAATCCTCATGCTATTAGCAGATAGTTTTAACTAGGCAGTACGATTACGCTCTTAATTTAGAAATTGTCTGTTCTTGAGAACTGTTGATAACAATATCCAACCAGTTGTGGATATCTACTTCAACAAAGGCATTATGTTGGAAAGTATTACCTCATGAGTGTTGAGTATGTCCTTGTTGTGAAGTGATACCCTCTTCAAAGATATATAGATATTTAATGGGATATAAACGTTATTATTTTGCTTTGGAAGATACTCTAAAACATCAAAATTCAACACTTATACGTCTATCTACACAGGTTTGAAACACACACACACACACACACACACACACACACACACACACACACACACACACACACACACACACACACACACACACACATATATATATATATATATATATATACATATCTCAATAGATATCTAGATGGTGAGTATTTTCTAAGATAAGTTTCAATCTGTTTTGTAACCAGAAACAGTCCCCATAAGCCCATTCCATTAGGTCTGAGGATTCAATGAATAACCTAAATATAAATCTTAACCAACACGAAATATAAGTATAGTTAAGCATTCTCTAAGTTCAATAAAGTGCCAACTTATATTTGAAAAAAATACTGCAATAGTAAACATCTAATGCATTTATAAAACCTGAGAAAAATGAATACACAAAAGCACTAAATACAAGGAGAGATATAAGCTACGTGTATGATGGAGATTAGGTCCAGTTCACCTTCCTATTAGTGCAGCATCTGGAATCTGGATTAGTGTTACAAAATATCCAAAATGTAAGTGACTTAGAAGATCCAAATAAACGCTTTACATCTTTTTGACTTTGGAGACACCTATACTAAAAATATAGTGTTATTTAGGTGAAGGATTATTCACATTATCTCATCATTTGCATAGTTGAGTACACTACGGTATTTTAGACACAATCTTTAAGCACGGGGCAGCCACCTAGCTATGGGGGGAAGAGTTCATTCAATGTGAATGTTGAGTTTAGCTCCAGTCATATTCTAGACGCTACACAAAGATGGAGGTGAAATAAACCTACAATAACATTCACATTTAATCAACCGTTCCTATTACAGCTACATTATGTAAATAAACAGTTGTTATATATTTAAATGAGGGTTTAATGAAGGTATGCATGCATGTTTTGTATTTTAATTTTGGTTATGCAGATTCATTATATGATGTGTATGAACAAAACTGAAATGGGTGTTATATAAACTTATTTTCTATTCAATTTTCTATTTAATAATTATTTTGCAACACTTTTTTAAAGTGAAATATTATTTTTATTCATGCAATCTTATAATAAACAAATATTATAACAAATTGAATAACTCACTAGAGTTACTATCAACATGTTATATCGACGTGGTGAATTATAATAAAATTAATAATTATCATTAAGAATTAAGATTAAGAATAATTATTCTCAGAGCTTTTTATATAGTATAGTTTATTTTTAGCATGAGTAGCATTTTGACATAATCTTTTCACATTGTTGTTTTGTTTGTATAAATCTGTAACGAAAGGGTAGTTTTAAAATAAAGATTTAATCTTATAACTTAGTTGTCTGCTTTACTAATATTGCATAAAATAGTTTTACAACGACAGCTGTTAAACGATCCAGCACAGTTATATTAGAAAAGTTTGGAATGTCTTCGCGTACCAACGATACAAAGACCAACAGAACTTTTATTTATCTTTCTTTTCTCAAAACGTACTTCTATCTTCTTTTTATTTTTACCTTATCCTTGTTCCTATAAGGATAACTATTTTATTGAACTAATAATATTAATTTCAGAGGATTACATTTTTGTACGACTGCCCTAGCTAGCTTAAAAGTGGAGTTGTGGTAAAATAAGTGTACGGATTGAAACATCACGATAAAATGTATACACCAATGCCATCTAAACTAATACAAACGTAATTGTTGAAAGTACAAATTTTTTAGTATGCATTAATAACTCAATGTTTAATTTAAAATCATTCATTTTTAATAATAAAACATCAGAGTTCCCAAAAATGGCGTTTAAGATCTTTAAGGAGAACTATAAGACCATCGATATAAGTATACTGCATATAACTAAAGATATATGACCAATAAAACATCAGTACTGGCTTCGTCATATTCATATTAAATTGTTAATTAAAAATGAGCTATACAAGAGAGAATATGAATATGACATAAAATATTATCCTGTAATCCATTTAATCTTACTGCGATGGAGAATTGAAAGAGTTATGCTAGTAATAATGATCTGTGAAGGCTAATGGACATGTAAGGAAAGGTAAACGATGGCTACCCAGGGCATTTGAGCACAACAAGGCTTAAAGCTCGTTAAGTGATCCTCGGACTGATCTGTCATAACCTCCAGTGAAGAAGGTTAACAATGGGTATTGCAAGGCTTGGTCAACGGATGCCTCATACATATTAATATTATCGTTATATATAAAGAGCAAAGCCATTTTTCTCTCACTCAAATACTCATGACTAATTTTTAAATGTCCCGGTAGAACAGAAAGATGAAATATGGTATACTTATGCAAAATGACGTAAATAAAAAAACTAAAGCATTTACATAAAGATGACAAATCCACAGATGCATATCCATAGGGGTTGAATTGTGGGCATGCAACTGTAGGGCAACTCTATTTAGTTTTTAAACTTCTCGATATAGTATAAAGATAAATTTGACACACATGTAAATTATACTCTAATACTTAACTCTAAAATATAAATAAAATATTTTTGAAACAGATCAAACAACCATAGTGGCTGAAATAGGGTGCTATCCCCTAGAATAACTAAATTTTGTTCTTTGTTTGAAGTTTTTTTTTTGACGATGGAAGGATTGTGTATAAAACATTATTTTTCCGTAAATCAGTGATACAAAGAATATAGGTAACGTAGTGTTACAGATTTTTTTGTATCTTTGAACGATGGAAAATGTCAGGAAAAAATCCTGTTGATATTGTTTTCCTACTTCCTGATATCCAGGAAGATGAAATTTGACACGACAAAAATCATTTTCTAGAAGATCAACTACCAATGGGGTTGAAAAAGAGTTGAAATCTCTAAAAGGACTACATTTATACTTTTCAATTTCCCGCTGTTTTATAAAGGTTGACACACGTGTATTGTGCACTCGATAGATCATCTGCTCAGTAAATACATTATACCAGAAGTAGATAACAATGTTCAGAAGTAGAAATTTCAGACCAACGTCTGTATATGCTGTCTTGACCGAGACAGCAAGACAAAATGCTACTATGGCGCCAGAAATCCAGAAATATATGACAATTCTTGGAAGAAAAGTGTTTCAGTGGTGAAGACTTTCAATGCCTATGTATTTATTTTTCTCTTGATCAGAACAACAGTGCAAACTGTAATAGAGCTATGGTATGACTTAGAATGGAAGAAGATTAGAAGCGGTGAAAGTACAACTTGTAACTAAAGTATGTTTCTCAGACCAAGTAGATAAATATTTTTTATCGTAGCAAAACAAGGCTACTATATTGACTTTTAAATACAATATTGTGGAACCAGATATGCTTCTTGCCGAGCAAAAATTTGAAATAAGAGCCAGTAGAACTGTTTAAGTTTGAACCTCTTAACAATGAATACTAAAATATATTAGATGTTAAATATACCTCCAATTCAGGACCTTTTCCGAGAACCGAGTTCATTGCTTATTTTCTGATAGCTCATTCAATTTTACAGAATGACCCTTATCTCCCAGTGCTTAGCTCATGCCATCTAGTATAATTACTTGTTCTCTTGGATGATTTTGCAATGTGAGATTTCAGAGCTAACAGAAAACTCTGACATCTTCTCCTGCTTGCCTTTTGCATTAGTGCAGTACCAATTCAATTGTATTAATAAAAAGTCAGTATATTTTAGCTTGGGGCTTTTGGTCAGGTTTAATTAAGTTTAGCGCTTTTAAACTTTTGTATTACCGGTTGTATTTATTAAAAAATCTTTACTTATATGTAAGAAAACATGGCACATTTTGTATTATGTGGAATATTTTAAAAACCAATATTTTATAAATGTTTCACAAATATTATTTATTTTTAAAGTGATATGAATTAATGTGAAGCGGACATATTTAGTTAGTTAGAAAATATGTTAGAATAATAAGACACAACATAGAAAAACTAATCTCTATATTCCCTCTGGTACTTTCTTCCTGCAACACGGTTCAGCAATTTGCATACTAATGACTGTGTTATTGGATTAACTAGATTTTGCCACAGCCCGTGAGATATTACGTATAATCTCTTGAAATTCAGGAACCAGGCTGCATACATTAATTTACTGTAAAACGTGTATAATAGAATGTTTATATTTATGGGAACATCAATTATTAACATTATATATTGGTAATTATAGTGATTGACTACTGTAAGTGGAAAATGTAATTTTATGATCCTACAGTTTATAAAATTATTTATAAATTGGTACAGAATATCGTTCTATATATTTGTGTTTTAGATACTCACAAATATTAATAGCATACACATTATTTAAAAATTATGTGAACGTTTTCGCTAAATTTGACACTGTTAATGCTCATAACACCTTTAGTGCTATGATCTATGTTTGAATTAAACATGGGGAAAAGAAAATTGATTTTCTTTTACGTGTTTAGTCCACAGGTTTGGAGAAATTCGAAACCTTGTGTTATATTAAGTTATTCTCTTCAATCTATATAAATAAAAATGAATTTCCGTTCGTTAGTCTCGCTAAAACTCGAGAACGGCTGAACCGATTTGACTAATTTTGGTCTTGAAATGTTCGTGGAAGTCCAGGGAAGGTTTAAACGATGAGAAAATATAACGAAATTGCAAGGAAAATACTAAAAACGACAATTTGATTTTCCCATACAAACTGTTCTTACCTGTCAAACGTTTGATTGATGTTTATGTATCGATAATTAGTTAACTGTAACAGCTGTAACAAATGCAAATGACGAAGTGTCTCAGTATCATATGTTTATTTACTACTGCATGCAATTTTGGGTAAAACAGCTGTCGCCATTATAGGTTAACATTATTAGTGCAAGAAAACATTAATATCAGATACTGCTTACAATGCCGAGAAGAAAACGACCTAACATAGGCCCGTCGAAGTAGATCGAATGTGCGGCGAGCTACCTCACGCGCTAATCGCACTGATGACCAGCAAGAGACTGATAATGATAACAGTCGTATTGGTATGGCACATTTGCGTTCTACAGTAAATCAGAATGAAGTGGATAGACAAAGAATGCAACGAGTTCGGGCACATCGATCCCAACAGCAGCGAGCCCGGGAAAAGGAAATTGACCGATTCCGCAAACGCAATGCTCCTGTGAACCTGGAACGAGCAGCATTCTCCTACGATCCATAAATCGATAATAGTGCCGACAAATACAGTACATCCAAATAACGCTGAATGTTATTATCTTAGATTGTTATTGGTGAATGTTCGTGGTCCGACATCGTTTCAACAATTGAGAACAGTTGATGTACATCTGTGTGCTACTTACCGTGAGGTGTGTGTTAACTATTACAGTTACTCGAGGATGATTTAGATTGGGATAATACGCTCAAGGATTCCATATCTTCACCACATCAAATTCGAACATTGTTTGCGATTATAATATCCACATGTTTCCCTTCGAATCCGGAAGATTTGTGGATGAAATATAGGGATGACATGTCTGAGGATGTGCTACATCGTGTGCGATGTCAAACTTCGAATCCTACACTACTAATTAATGCGGAAATTTACAATTAGACATTGATCATGATAGAATATATGTGTTTATTGATGGCAAAAAAAATACTGTCGTGTTTGGGCCTGGCAGCACCCAATATTTTATGTCGAAGATTTTTGTTACACATGGTAAAGTATATCTTTATATGTTTACGCACCGCAAAAAAGACAAAAAA
The DNA here is from genome assembly GCF_021130785.1 of Homalodisca vitripennis. Lineage (NCBI taxonomy): Eukaryota > Metazoa > Arthropoda > Insecta > Hemiptera > Cicadellidae > Homalodisca > Homalodisca vitripennis. The sequence goes on from NC_060207.1 coordinate 68,014,609, forward strand.
TATAGTTTACCAGAAAGCTTTAAATTGATTACCTATATTGATTGCCTTTTGTCCGATATGATAATGATGATAATTTGACAATAAATGTGTTATATTTAATGTATTCAAAATGTCATTGTTTATCATTTCTGATTCCAGGTGCTGAAACCAACAAAAAAGTCAGCTCTATGAATTTTTATTCATACAGATTCGTGATGCTATTAATGCCGTTGCAAATGCAGAAAATGTGGAAAAAATTACAATTTTGCCGGCCACTTACATTGGAAGCCCGCTCCACATGCACGAATACGCGCAAGATGCGATGTCGTATGTTAGAAAATATGGCCGTCCAGACCTATTTATTACATTCACCTGTAACCCACAATGGATGGAAATTAAGAAAGAAATGCTACACGGCCTAACACCAATTGATAGGCATGACATCACTGCCAGAGTGTTTAAGCAAAAATTAAAATCTTTAACGAATTTCATTATAAAGCATCGTGTGTATGGCCAAGTACGTTGTTGGATGTACTCTGTTGAGTGGCAAAAGCGTGGTCTGCAACATGCGCACATATTAGTTTGTTTAGTTGATAAATTAAGGCCAGAACACATTGATTCCATAATTTCAGCCGAGATTCCCGATGAAACACTTGACCCAAAATTGCATGCAGTAGTAAGTAAACATATGATATATGGACCTTGCGGAGTTTTCAACAACTCCCCCTGTATGGTCAACGGCAATTGTTCTAAGCGATACCCTAGAGCATTGATTGCTGAAACCATCTCGGGAAATGATGGTTACCCGTTGTATCGTCGGCAATCAGTTGAGGACGGTGGGCGATCTGTAATTGTGAAGATAAAAGGATAAAATTTGGATGTAGATAATCGTTGGATTGTGCCGTACTCGCCAATATTGTCCAAAACTTTTGAAAGTCACACCAATGTGGAATTTTGTAACTCTGTCAAATTGATAAAGTACATATGTAAATATGTTAACAAAGGTAGCGACATGGCCAAGAGGTAAGTGAAACGAAGTTCACCGGGTCAGCTAGTTTCTAAATAAAATTATCTAAACAAGGTAAATATTTATTAGTACCACTATTTTTAATAACTAAGAAGGTTTACGTTTGAAAATGTAAGTAGTAGTAATAATAATGTGACATTTGTGTAGTGACAAATTTAGTCACGCTGCTAAAGCGTCTTACTCCAAATAAGAAACCTACATTCGACAAATCCAATTACTTTTCACTGCGCTGCTGTTCACTGTGGTGAATTATTTTCTCCTTTAGTTACTTCAGGCAGGGGTCGCTGAGGTATCAAGCGAGTGTAATAGACGGGCTTTTTGTAGTGAATACATTTTTTCCTATTAATAGTTTTTTTCACAAATATCTAGGTACATTGCAAATAAAAATATCTATTTACCTTTTCAAGGATTCTTATCTAAATAGTGTTATGTGTTATAAAATAATGTTTTAAAATGACACTACATCATCAGTGTGTATTACATTTAACTTTAAAATATAAGACAATCAGAAATCTTATTTCATCCATACAATTCTGTAGGTGATGGATTTGACGGCACAACCAGCAGCCTAACTGAATATTCGATGACAATGTTGCGTAGTTTAAATATTCTCAACATTTCTTACTGGATGAATCTCTGACATGATGCATGCCTTTCACGATGCGACTCACTCTATTCCCCCTCAAGTAAATCGTAATTGATATTTATAGACGCTGGATTCTGGCGGATTTTAGGTAAAATATTTTCGATGAAATGTTTCATTTTGAGTCTTAAATAGTTCGGTATATACATACCCATTGTGACACATTCAGTGAATTAGAAAAAAACTTAAATCCATTATTAAGCAATTTACATAATTACTTATAACTAATTTAATATGTATTCACTCTTCCTCTGTAACATCCAACTGGTAATAGAAAATAAAATTCTGTTCATATAATACAGAACAAACCGTTCTGTGTTCTAATAAAAATCTGAAAGTAAATGTTTACAACATGACTCATTCAGAGCCTGTAATTTAAAGACTTGGTGACACCCAAGAATAATTATTCTATCTCTTTATTAGGTCTTGAAACCAAAAGCTCAAAGTGAATACATAAACTACACTTCACTATGTTCAGTACTGCTACTTTTTTTAATAGGTTCCTTGAAATCTTGTAATAATTTATGTGGTGGAACCTTTGCACCTATATTCTATACTTGGCTCTTCTATACTTCTATATTTTATTACTACAAAAGGTCTACGCACTTTTGAGTAGTCAAAGGTAAGGTTTTAAAGTAAGCAAAATTAGAAAATTATTCTTCATTGACAATGCATTGAAATAGATTAGTAATAACTTTTCGAATAGTATGACTATAAGTAGTTATAGTTTATTTATTTATAAATGTTGTATACTACCTGTTACCCGCTATTTTGCGCGTAATTTTCTGCACTGTAACAGGGGTAACTACTGGATGTGTTTAGAAGTATACATTATTTCATAAAGTATATTTTAAATGCGTAATCAATTTATGTTCTAAATTTAACAATTTGGATTTACGATCTCTTTTCCAGTTTTCACATTTAGATAAAATATTTAAAAAAGCATATTAATCTTTGTAATTAAATCTACTTTATCACAAATGTAACCGTAAAATAATGCGATTTTTACGGTATTATGATTCGTTCTTTTGGTATATCAATGGGTTAAATACTAGAATACGTACTTCAAATTTCCTTTTTTCTTCGCTTATTTAACCTGAAGGTATCGTTTGCGTTCAAACGCTCAAATATTCTGAAACTTAAAATGTACCTAACATTTAAATCTTATTTGTTCATCACTGAAATAAGTAAGTTGATATACTATAAATAAAATGTTAAAATCATTTTGAGCAGATCAGTTTTAATATTTATTATATAAAAACCGCCGTTTACAAGGCTAAAAATCTGAAAATTACTACTAACTTTTGTAAATATGGTTTTATTCTTTTGTCCATGAAAAATTATGCATAGTTCGAGCTCTAAAATTAACACAGTTTTTGCACACCTAATACATTTTTCAACATCATACATATATAATGTTGATATTATCTCAAATTAGGCAACAGTCCCTTAAACATTTTATTATCCATATATAGTTTACATCGAGACAAAAGGGCTTTAATGAATAGAGCACTGCAATATTTCAATGTTATAATTTTTTTTGTGATTTATAAAAGTAATATTTTAAAACCAAACAAGAATTGTCAGGAACATAAAAACCGCATTTACTGTATTTTGTTGTAAAAGTGTATAAACACGCATATAGAAATAATATTATTAAGCACAAGAGTTACCTACAAAAAAGTGACTATTGAAAAGGGCTAGAATTCTTTAAAAAATCAGATCTGAACTTATCAGTTTGACGTGGGATAAAACCAACAAAATAATCTTTAAGGATAACTTTTTACCTAATATTAATAACAAAATTAGTAAATCAATCACTAATTCAACATTCTTTTGACGTTATCAACGTCGTTGTTCATCAATATTTAAAATAATGTATGAAACCTAAAAAACCAAGACTGAGAACCATGGACAGAACGCAAGGTGGAGAGCCCTTTACTTCCTTCATCATGACGATCATGTTCATGTTATACTTTTTTAAATGACACACCACGATACCATATGAAGTGCCGACATTGATCTTTCGTGCGTGTGACATGTGTCATGTAGTGTTCTGGTTCTGTAGTCTAACATCATTTGGGTTCATTCTCACCTATCCAGACTTAATGCTTTTCTCATATCTTTCAGGTACATGCCGGGTTTTTATCAATGGTATATTTTGTCATATTTAGTGTATAGAAAATGTAAATAATGTAATTCCTCAGCACAGTTTTAACTTTTTTAAGTTATTGTGAATGTTTAAGTTTATGTCTAATGGTCATTTATCACCTGAGGAAGATGATAGACATACGTCCTGTAAATATAGGGTTGTATATCAAATTGTTACAGGAAAACGGATGACTAATTTGTAAAATCCGATAGCTATTTCAAATAAATCTGTCATAATCATTTGGCGTAAGACCTGATGTTCTTGTTTTTCCGTACTAGATCATTATTGCTTTTAAATTGTTAACAAAAGCAACGAGAAATTAATTGTAAATGTTTAGCTCAATAATGTCATATAGTATCTGCACTGTAGTACGTACGGTAATATATATCACAAACAAGTTTAATTGTTATTCTGATCATATTGAAATTGATAATTAGTAATTAAAAATACCATATTTTGAACTGGTGTATAGTAAAAACATATTGTTTGGTTTCTTTCTCTGCAATACATATTTAAGTGTTTTGGTGTTTAAGTAATTTTCATAGTGAAAAAGTATGAAAATATGAATAGCAATCTATTATGGTACGTAGTTGATATTAAATATATATCAACTAATGTGTAATATATGGTGTAATATATTATATGTGTACGGTAATAGTAGTATGATATAATAGGAACGATTATCTGTGTCACATTAATACCACGACACTATTATTTTTTTATTATTTTAAATTTCATACTTGTTTCAAAGTAATAGTATATTTTAAACTATGCGGCTCATAAAATTACCTTTACAAAAATTATTGTAGGAAACTATGTAAAATAAATAAAGAACTTTGGTAAAAATTACATTGGAAAGAGCATTTTATAATTAAATGCAATCCGGTTCATGTCCCTGTTTTGATTTTGAATCTGTTCCCATTGATACATCTGTTCCTATACTCTGAAGCACATTGATTGTGAAAACTTCATTCTACCTTCAAGACAAAGTAAATGTAGGAAACGTTTTAATCTCAATAACAATAATACCCAGTAACACCACGTGCCGAGACTTGAGTAGGTGTAAACTTTATCAGTGCCACTTGAAACTTTTCTGGAGATTCAATTACAGTTAAATGTATTGCGTTCCTTCTTTCTTGACAAAAGTTGAAAATATAAGCTTGCTAACTGTTGTTTTTCCAATAGTTGTTATACTTAAAAAAGGAACTTTAGTTTTGCAACTTTAATTTATACTTACTGAATCCAAATAAATTTATAATTCCTGGGTAAATATTTTAATTTAAAATTAAGTGTTCCTCTTAATATTTAAAAACGGATTAGCTAAGATATAAAGTGTTACTATGGTATATTATAGCTGAGAAACAATAACAAGTTTGTCAAACAAAGTGATTTTTACAATCATTCCAAACATTCCAATTTCTTAACTGGAATTTCAATAACTTACTGACTTTTACAACTATAATACAAACTCGTTTTATAATACATTTAAAACTTGTAAATAACATAATATATGTCTGTTAATTGTTTATAATAAATAAATATATTATAAACAATTATAACAACAAAATAATTTGTCGGTTAGTTGCTTTTATTAACCTTATCGTGAGCTTTACGTAAGCCTTAAATTCTACACACCGGTGATAAATCATTGGTATTCAATGTATGTACCTTGAATTAATTATACACTACACAAAACGAGATATTGTCATCCCTCATCCTTCAATAACTAATAGTAGCAATTATCAGTACAATCGTTGCTTCAAAGGTAATGACAGCCAGACTACCAATAGACTTGTCACTACACAGCTGGGGGATGTGAGAGGGTATAAATCCAGGCGCGTGTTGTTGACAGAAACACCAGTTTTGGGCGGGCTTTGTGTCCATTGCTCCGAGCCTCTGATATATGCATTGTTATCAATGTAATGATAGCAGTTCACTAATGCTGAGAGAGAATCCTTCACTACTCACACAAGATAAATTGCTTACAAAAAAACCTGTTTGCGAATCCAGACGAATGTCTTCTTTAATCACCTCTAGGACCACAGTTTCAGTATGAAATAAGCTGTGGCGTTGCACTTATAATTTAAAGATACTTTTTATTAGATAATTTTCACCAGCACTGCCTTAACAACGATATATTATATACAATATAGAATATACTATACAGAATATAGTAATTAATACATATACATACATATATAAGACATATATAGACAATATATATATATATATATATATATATATAAAACTGTTTATCAACCAAATTATGTATATATAATATATGTAACCAGAAATATATAATAATTAAAAGTAACTAAAACCCTCTAAAAAATCATTTTATTGACATACAAATGTTTCGGTTTTTAACCGTGTATGTCAATAAAAAGATTTTAAAAGTGTTTTAGTTACTTTTTATTACATTAATATATATATATATATATATATATATATATAACCCTATAAGTGGAGTTAATAAACATTATATATATATATATATATATATATATATGTATGTATGTATATATATATATATATATAAAATGCTATCTAGTATTAATTCATGTAAATTGTTCGTCATATGTGTTTTATATATTAAAAATTTTAGTATTTTATGAAAGGGTTCAATTACTTTTTATTAATGAAAACACATTTTTGTACAAAATACTACTTTCTACCTTTGCTTGTAGTTCTAATTTTCTACCTACTGTAAGACACATACATCATAATATGCAAATGCAATTTCGGAATATACCCCAAAAGTGGCGGATTGAAATTGGGAAAATAGTAATTTTTAGTCTTAATATCATTAGGGATGGTTGTATCTGGCGAATTATAAAATTGTTTTCTCAAGATCTATAATGAAGCTATAACAATAGTTGCTGTCTATATACTCTAGTCTCATGTGAAGGTAGTTTTTATCACTAAGGAAGTTACTTTTAATTTTTTAAGATTATTTATTTCTTATTTTATTTCACTATTTCTTGGATTAGGGTCTTTTATGCGATACCGAAACAATTGTTTTGTTGTTCGTTACCTGACGGAACGCAATGAATACGTTGTTTAAAAGACAATTTCTTCTCAATCTTGCGCCTATAGTATCAAAAATATAATTTGCAAGTGATGAGACATTATCTGTATTTTTACCTTAAGAAAATAAAAAAGATAAAAGTTCCAAAGAGACAGTTTTTGGTTTTAACATACTAAATTTACGAATAAGGCGACTATAAGTGAAACAGCTGCCAAGCTCCACATGTAATTCACGAATAAAATTGGGGAAAGGGAATAAATCTCAAATAAAAATTAACTATATAGCTCAGCTTGAAGATTGATTCGAAATGAGAAGTGTGTAGAAAGATGCAGTTGGATAGCAGGATAGAAGATGCAATGCAGGATAGAACTAGGGGAATAGTAATAAACTTCATGTTAAAGAGATCACTCGTTATTTGTATTTAGGGTTAATAGTATTAGTTCTATATAGCAAAATAATATAAAAATGTGTTTTAGGCTACTATCCGTATACTTATCTTTATTCATGATTAAAGACACTTTGAGGCAGTTTAAATCTTTACTTTTAGTAGACATTTTTTAATGAAAAATATTTCATATCAAATTGTTTCATCAATCAAAATCGCAACGTATATCCATAATATTTGTCACCAGAAATATTTATAAGTGAGAATAGACAATCTCCACCAGCACTGCCTTGACAACGACGTCTATGGTAAGGGGATTTTCACGCTCTAAGGCGTTATCAATTTCATATTAATCTACCTTCCAACTTTAAAGTTTTGAGCGAGATGTATCAAATGAAATTATTATGTAGGACATAATCAAAACCTACTGACTGGAGTTCGATCGTCATTTAACCGTAGCTGATTTTGAGACAGCTTTATAATTTAACTAATGTAACAAATCTTTGTACAAACTAGTTATGTCTAGACATGTTATAGGTGTTTTTCTTTTGTGTCTAGATGAAAGCAGCAATATTGTTTTTCTTTAATATTATTAAAAAACTTTTGTTCCACCGATATCCTCCCACGTTTGAGAAATATAACAGGAGTCTTCAGTCAATAACGGCAGATTTACTCTAAAAGGAAACGGTGGCTTAGAGAAGACGACTTTTAATCAGGTAAGTGTTTTTCCACCACTGGAAAAAAATTAATAAATACTGCATATTCAAATCGAATACGGTTCTGTAAGAAACTGTAATGTGCATTTACAAGATGTCTGCTTTGGATGTGGTGATTAGTTTAGCGTAGACTTAAAAGTTAAACTGGAGTTAACAGATTAAAAAGGGACATTAAAGTATGTTTTTGAGGGGATTCAATACTATGTATGCTTTGAAATCTCAACATCGCAAAATTATTCCTTCTGAAAATTAAATTTTATGAGAAATTAAAGTAGGAAAATAAGTTCCTGATTTGCACTGTTCGTGATTGACTTCAGGCGATTGCTTTGACCATTACAGATTTATGGCTGAATACCTGATAGTGGATATGGTGTTTCCTCTGCTTTTTTTCACTGACCCTTGTTTATACCTGGTAGATGAATTATTTTATATAAACAATAGCCCTAAGCAAATTTAGTTCCAAACAACTAATAATTCCTCGATAGCCAATTGAAATAATATGGTAAGATATAATGAATATGAAAAGGGATGACATGCAGAGAAAATTAGAAAAGATTACTGAAGATGAAATAGTAAAGTTTTAAGGTATATTCGGTTAAAATGTAGAAATGCAACGGACCGCAATGACCAGTTTACTGAAACTTGCAATAAAGAATAGTAGTCACGGGACTAGAATGATTGGACAGCGTATTGGATTTAATCCCGTTTTATTCATGCGAATACACTCTTTACGCTTGAATTATACTCGTCTTAAACTGCCTCGTCTTTACTTGTAAAGCAAATTAGAATTTGATTAAAATAAACAGTTACATTGTTTTGTAGAAAAACTAAGTTATCCGACACTCTTTGTACCTTTAAAATTGTGTGTAGTCGTGCCTTTGTTTAGTGTAGTTAGTCACTTTGGTCGTCTAACAACGTTAGATTACAAGAACGTGACAGTTTTAAATATAGTTTTGAGAATTGAAAGATGATCCAGCTCGCACGCGTGTGGGTATTGCATGAAGTCGATGAACAGTGAAAGGTAACCTAATAAATATACAAAGGTGACTCGTATGTCAACAGCTTTTGGAACGCTATAAAACCTATTTTCACTGCTATGAGAAGGAAGATAGGAAAGTTTTAGTAGTTAAGAAGTGATTTGTTTCGCTGACACCAAATGTAGGGACATTCATTATTATAAAACTTGATGTTGTCTATATATATAAGTAAAGTTATCTTCAATTTAAAATCTATAGGTAAAATTGTTCTTGAGATGGCAGACAGTTTGGCTACAATAAAAATATTTATCCTCTTAAGTGATGGTCGTTAATAAAACTTAGCTAATGAGTTCCCCATTTTAACACCGAGCCTTATAGAACACAGTGAGGAGCTGATAGAAGGGATTACACTACTAGCTCAAATATATCTGAGAAATCCTCAATTGTAGTGATGGTCTCCAATATAGGCATTAAGGTCTCAGCTTGCCAATAGTGTTTGTTTGTTTGCGAGACTACAATATATCTCGTGTAGGACTTGGCCCTGAGGTTTTGAGGTTACACAGTGAGCACCTGATTGAAGGGATTGTATTACTGGGCCGAATGGATCTGATGTAACCTCCATTATAGAGATGGTGGCAGTAGGTTTCAGCTAGCCTCTAGTTGATCATTTGTTACTCTACTAGATATCTCTTGTAGGGCTTGCCCCTGAGGGTTCTGAGGTTACACAGTGAACCCCTTGAATGAAGGGATTACATTACTGGGCCGAATGGGTCTCAGGTAACCTCCATTATAGAGATGGTGGCAGTAAGGTTTCAGCTAGCCTCTAGTTGATCATTTGTTACTCTACTAGATATCTCTTGTAGGGCTTGCCCCTAAGGGTTTCTGAGGTTACACAGTGAACCCCTTGAATGAAGGGATTACATTACTGGGCCGAATGGGTCACAGGTAACCTCCATTATAGAGATGATGGCAGTAAGGTTTCAGCTAGTCTCTAGTTGATCATTTGTTACTCTACTAGATATCTCATGTAGGGCTTGCCCCTGAGGTTTCTGAGGCTACACAATAATCAGCTGATTGAAGGCATTACATTACTGTCCTAATAGGTCTAAGGAAACCTCCATTAAAGAAATGGTGGTATTAAGGGCCCAGTTACCCTCTCTAGTTGTACTATTTGTGAGAATGAAATGTATCACTTGTTCGTATATCAATATATATATATATATATATATATATATATATATATATATATATATATATATATATATATATAAAATATATTATTGGATGACATCTGGAAATGTATTAAATGCAGTCAACTGTTATGCTCTACAATAGCAATGGTTTCTTTGCTTTACTTAACGACGATTATTTCTTTTATGATCCACAGTTAAAATATAAACATAATTGTAAAGTACTAAGGTTGACTACTTACTTAAATTCTAATTTACAAAAATTTAAACTATTTAAGATTCTGTCTTAAATTGTTAAGTTTCCAAATAGTAAATAAATTATTTAAAAAATGCTGTTCTTTCGCAATCAATTGTCTGTTACATGCAAATTGAATATCAAACCATTGGTACCTACAGAGTCCTTTCTGTATCGCTAATATAGAAAGATACTAAAGACGAAGCTTTTATACGTTTTAATAATATATTGAAATAATAATAAAAATAATAATAATCTTGTTAATTCATCGTTGGAGTTCCAATTACTTATGTGAAATACGCTATACATAAGCTTACATTTTCTATGTTTACACATGTTACAGGTGTCTTTATGTTTTTAGTAATATTATTACTATTCTCAATACTAGACCACATTATTATTCCCATTCCATGACTAAACCTGTAGGACTATAATGTCTATTATATACTTAAGCAGTTTATTAAAACATTGAACTCTGTAAAAGGGCCAATCCTCTTTATAAACATATTGATGTTGCTTATGAGATAATATTTTTATTGGAAGCTCAACGAGAGTTTGTATCTACATAAAATCCCAGACAATATCCTTAGTTGTGATACAGGTAAATACATCGTTTGTTAGTGACAAGAAATATTACGTTTTCAAAACTGTTTTATGTTTATTTTTGTTGCATCTCAATAAGAGTTATTCCACGCTTGACGCACTCTTCGTAATGCCATTGTTTACAGAACTATGATTACGTTATTGTATTATATAATGTATTATATAAAATAAAAGTCTGTTCTCTCAATTCTTAAGAAAGTATCCATACAATTAATCAATTAAAATCGTCCCAAAAATATATAGCTTCTAGAAAACAAATAATGAACATAATTATGTGTTGTATGAAACAAAGTTAAACCCTATTTCTTACATAAGGAAATTAATAAATAAAAATAAAACAAACAATTCCATGATTTAATATATTTTCACAAATATTTTTATATTTTTTACAAAATGTACAAGTATCTTTGTTTAAGTGTTAGTTAAAAAAGTTTAGTTACATTTTAAGCTACTTTGCTAAGTAAAACAATTATTCATGGTATGTATTTCGCATTAAGATGAGTCTGTAGATGTCAATAACATGTAAATATAAATATTTTCGAGTTCATGAACAAACCTGATTTTCATGTGGTAAACTGTAACATCACCATTATCCTTATATTCTAAACTATTTTTGATTACTGAATATACGTACGAATGTCAGGTTATGGTTCGGTCTTACATAACGAGTAACATTATTTGAACTTCAGAAATTACAATTCGCTTACAATCAACGTAAATCAGATTTTCGATGCTCATAATAAATCTTTTAAGCAATTGATTTGTTCATCCAGATGAACTAAACGTTATATTCATAATGAATTAATTTGTAATTAATTTAGTAACATATTAAAATAGTTCTTATAAAGTGTAACAAATTAGATAATTGTTCATATTAACTAACACAAATACATATTTATCTACAAAAAATATAAATAATGAATGAAATACGATTTATGTAAAATTAAAACTACTATTGTTGGTTATATAACAAACTAGGGACGTTTTATTTTTGACTATTATATTTTAATACTATAAGTATTGACACCAACAGAGTAATAAAAGTGATTTAGTTTGCACACACAGACTGAGACAAAGCATATGAAGATCTTCTTTTTAAGCTGTATTAATTTGAAACATAAAACAATTTCCATGTTAAAAATGTTTTAAATTAGGTACCTAAAATGAAAAAAAACTGTTTCAACGCTGAATTTCCATTTATCCATGATTTAATGAAAGAGTGATCCAGTCTTTTATACTTAAAGACATAATTAAATCTTTAGTTTCCTTTTTGATCAAGTATAAAAATACAATTATATAAAAATATAAATATATAATTTTGAACCTCATAAATATAATAGATTCCTGGAGCAATTGGGTATAAATTTAAAAATAATGTAGTCATTTATCACTACCCTTTTCCAATGTAGGCATCACCTTACAAACACACATTTCCTGCTGTTGGTAGATCACCAAATTTTAAATCAACCTTTTATTGATTCCCTAGTTCCTTTCACATGAAACGTATTATAAAAGTACTTATTATTTTCCCAACTCAGGTATTAGAAAAATAATATTTTTAATATTTGTTTGATAAGTGGTGATTTTAATGTTTAATTTAAAATAATTTAAAACGAATTAAATTAAAATTATTAACATTCAAGTAATTCTATGATTGCAACTCGCACACGCTACAAACTCATGCCTATCAATGCTTGGTAATTTTTCAGAGTTGTACATCGGCATAATCCAAGTTCCTCATGAAGTTAATACGTAAACACGTTTAAAAATGTCTTAAACTTTAAGTAAATATAACCAAAATAAAAAATTGTACGTATTGCTTTTAGCAAAAGTTAACATTTGAAATGTTAATACCAGTGGATTGTAGATTAGACATAGTGTCGCAGATTTATAGCTATTTTACACACATAATAATTATATATGTTACTACAATAGCAATAAATGTCATTAGTGTGTGTAGGTTATACAACTTTACGTAGCTTTCCCACACAGTCATCGTACTAACGCACAAGTAGGTGACACACGAGTGAGTAAAGATATGAAAACTTACGCCCTTAGTTTGATTATATTTTACTACACTCAGCTGTAGTGCATATAATATGACGTTAATAAAGTATTATTAATAAACCTACTTACTAATTCACAAGTAGGTGACAAACGAGTGAGTAAAGATATGAAACTTACGCCATTAGTTTGATTATATTTACCACATTCAGCTGTAGTGCATATAATAATAATAATAATTTTATTGCTTTAGAACATGTTCATGTTATAGCAATTGTCAAAGAAGAAAATAAGCTAAAATTTTGGATTCATACATGACATCTAGGTTACTTTCGTACATACAATTTATTCCATCCATCCTACTGCTCATTCATTCGAATTTCCCACTCTAGCACTAGCGTCAGTCAGCCAATTATGTGGTCACCCAAACATGTGCCATGAACTCGTCTGTATTGTAAAAAGCTTCTGAGAGCAATGCACTTTTCAGACGAGTTTTAAATGCCTTAGGCATTGCGGCACTTTTTATGAAATTTGGCAGTTTGTTGACAAAACTGAGCTCCTGCCTGAGAAGTTAGACGCTCATGTACTACCGTCCTGTGTCTCCCAGTTCGGTAGTTGTCCCTGCCTCTAGTCTCATATGAGTGTATATCACTACCTCTGATGAGATTGCATTTTGATTTGAAAAACATAGACGTCTCTAGAATGTAGAGGCAGGGTAATGTCAACAGTTTCAGTTTTCTGAATGCTGGTCTGCACGACTCTCTCCATTGTAGTTTTTGCAATTGTTTCAAACGGCTGTTTTTGGAGTGTAAACACTCTAGAGAAATGTGTATTTGCACAGCCTCCCCACAAGACCACTCCGTATGACAGGTGGGGGTATATCAATCCATAGTACGCCGTCATCAGTACCTGAGTTGGGCAGTATTTGGATAGATGCCTCAAAACCTAAATGCCTGAGGACAAATTTTGAACAAACGTTGTCTACATGACTATCCCATGTCAACCCTCGATCAGGTGTATATCAAGGAATTTAGTCGAGTAGACTTCTTCGATCTCAGTCTCCTCCAACATCACTATAGGACTTTGATCAGAGACGGTCGGCCGCAAAACGAAATTGAATAAACACCGATTTTGACGGGTTTGTTTTAAGATTGAGCTCATTGAAATGTTGAATTAAGTTGTTAAGCTCAGTGAATGTTGTCATTTCAGGTTGTGTGTTTGATTTTTCTTTGAAACAGAGAGAGTCGTGTCATCGGCATACTGGACTATTCGTCCTTGATGCAAAGATGAGCCATCATCGTTGACATACAATAGGAAAAGTAGCGGACTGAGAATGGAGCCCTGAGGAATCACCACAACCAGCTCACCCCCCTCCGACCGTACGTCAGAAATTTTTACGAATTGTGTTCTATTACTGAGATACATTCAAAGCCACAAGAGTGGAACACCTCGTATCCGTAATATACTCCAGTCTGTGAATATTAATATGACATTAATAAAGTATTATTTAATAAAACCTACTTACTAACGGACAAGTAGGTGACATACGAGTGAAGTAAAGATATGAAACTTACGCCCTTAGTTTGATTATATTTACTAACTCAGCTATAGTGCATATAATATGACGTTAATAAAGTAATCATTAATAAACCTACTTACTAACGCACAAGTAGGCGACACACGAGTGAGTAAAGATATGAAAGTTACACCCTTAGTTTGATTATATTACTACACTCAGCTGTAGTGCATCTAATATGACGTTAATAAAGTAATTATTAATAAACCTTCTTACTAACGCACAAGTAGGTGACATAACGAGTGAATAAAGATATGAAATTTACACCCTTAGTTTGATTATATTTACCACATTCAGCTGTATGCATATAATATGACGTTAATAAAGTATTATTAATAAACCTACTTACTAACGCACAAGTAGGTGACATACGAGTGAGAAACGATATGAAACTTACACCCTTAGATTAGATTATATTTACCACATTCAGCTTGTAGTGCATATAATATGACGTTAATAAAGTATTATTAATAAACCTACTTAGTAACGCACAAGTAGGTGACATACGAGTGAGTAAAGATATGAAACTTACACCCTTAGTTTGATTATATTTACAACACTCAGCTGTAGTTAATATAAAATGACGTTAATAAAGTACTATTAATAAACCTACTTACTAACGCACAAGTAGGTGACATACGAGTGAGTAAAGATATGAAACATTACGCCATTAGTTTGATTATATTTACCACATTCAGCTGTAGTGCATATAATATGAGTTAATAAAGTAATTATTAATAAACCTACTTAGTAACGCACAAGTAGGTGACATACGAGTGAGTAAAGATATGAAACTTACGCCTTTAGTTTGATTATATTTACAACACTCAGCTGTGTGATATCTGATATACTTAGTAGCAGGTATCAGCGGCTTCGCGCGCAATTTTTCAGGTTTTGCACCTGCATGAGCACCTCTGGTTAGAATGAATTTTACTTTTGACATCAATGTTGGGTTTTTCTTCTTCCCTCGGTCAATAACATATGTTAAGAAGTGTATATTTTGTGATAAATGTAATTCTTCTAATCTATGTATTATTATTCCATAGTTAATTTTCTGTCTTTCCCGCTCAAGAAAATTAATATACATACACAGCTCTGAGAAGCCTACTTTTGTCAAATGATAACTAATTTACGATTCATAATTAGTAAAATTTAGATTACATTGTCTCCTACATCTCCATATCTAGCAGTTACCCGCTACTTTGCACGCAATTTAGAAGGTGTTGCACGTGTATGACCACTGCTAGATCATGTGAATTTTATTTGTGACATCACTGTTTACATTTTATTTCTCTTTTTAATTATTTTAGACTTTTTAATAAACTCATTTATTATTTAAGGAACGGCTCCCTCATTATTTTGAAAAAGAAGTAAATCACTAGCTTGTTCGAAATCTCTTCGATTATACAGATGATTTAGAATGCAGGTATAAGTTTACAGATTATAATGTTTACTCATGTTTAATCATAACTCATGTTTAACTTATGTTTAATCATAATGTTTACAGATTATGAAGACAAATAGTAAATGTATTATATTTATACTTTTCAGGTGTTATGGCACGTGTGTAAATATTAAAGCTTTGCAAGTAATTTGTACCATAATTTTGTATTAACATGCCGTTTTTAGTTTGTTCTTGATAAAAAACAATAAAGTTCTTAATTCTTAATTCAACTCACTCACATCTGGTTATTATTTTATTTCTACTGAAAGAATGATGAAGCAGTTATAAAAATAAAATACATATGCGCTTTCTACTTTATTTCAAAATAAGATTGAAATGAACCAGTTTTGATTGGTATTTATTCAAATTCAAACTGTTTTATTCCATAATAATCGAGTAACATATAAAGAATAATACAAAAGTCCTTATTATTAAACATAAATAATGCATTAAAAATTATTTTATTAAATTAGAATTTGTCACAGATTTACTAAAAGTGGGATGAATGAAAAGATCATATATTTTATAGGGTCTACAGAACGAAGTTTATTTGTTTTTCGGAAGTTTGACTTAACAGATACTATCCGAGGGTACTGACCGAGTTACGTTCACTCCACCACACTTCAACTTAACGACAGCGGCCGACGTTATCATTCCCCCCAACATCGTTGTCAAAGTTCTCCTTTACCATAAAAATCTATCGGTGGGTTTAGGTCTATAAAGTTCTATATTCGCGCACTGAAATGTGTTCAACTTTTCTAGTAAAGCCGATTTCAGTTTAACAGTAGTTTATGATTACAATAAGGAATATGAAAGTGTTAGAACAAAAGAAACGTGGTTGAATACTTATTTAGAGTAATTAATATAACAGTAGTTATGATTACATATAACAGTTAAAGCTAAATATTGGCTTAGAGTTAGTGAAGTTTGTCACTAGAGGGGGCTGAAAATTTCGTTTCTATCTGTCTGTCTGTATGCCTAATTTTCCGCACGATAGGTTTGAAGTTATGCGCAAAGTTTTATTTATACGATAGATAGTACTGAATTCGATGCTGGTGCTTGTTACTGGGATTTGGCTGATCGTTAAAATATTATTACATTGGTCTTACTAGTAACCGTGATGGCAACAAGAAAATAACAGAATTTTTAAATTAGAAAACATTTTGAGTATAATCATATGACATTTTAAAGTTTAATATATTACTACATATAATTTATTCTGTAAGTAAATTGTAGAAGGTATCCCTATAAGAGAGTGAGAGGATTTTATTTCAGCGCACACTTAATTCGTACCTTCCCTACCTTACCAGAAATTTAATATATTTTATTGTGGCGTTAAATTTTTACCAATATCTGGCCCATTACTGAGCTCCTTTGTTAAAATCAACAAACTAGCCTGGACAATTTGGGTCCTGAGGCTGTCAGGAGTCTATTGGCTGGGGCGGAACCCCGGCCTATATTGACCAACGATCCTATTTATTTCATTGTGAAACCATACTCATCAGTGAGGATTGACCATTTCACCTACTCTCCCTATCGATCCGACACACCTTGCTCTTGGCCCAAACTGACCTCAGTGTACGATCAAACAGTGAAGTATCTATATACATCTTGCGCGACTTATTGGGCCACAACTCCAATTGTCACCAATTTCAGAGTCATTTAATAACTTAAATTCTTGGTTTAGTTTTTTTTTTTAATATTCATCATTTTAAGTTTTTTTTATAAATTTTGACATTTTAGCCATTTTCACCAGTATTTAATTTGATCTAGAATTAATTTTATTTTTTGCATTTAAAGTTTTTAAAGTAAAATTATAAATTGACTAAAGTATAGATTGGGATTTGTAAATAAGCTTGTAAAGTATTTTGTTGAAGAATTTTAAGTTGAATATTATTACTAAAAGATATCTTTATTTCGGAACATAATCAGAATCTTTACTTAGTTTTTTTTGTGTGAATAAAATTGTTTTTCACAACAAGAAGCATTGAAAAAGCTTTTTGAACAATACGTATATGGGTTTCTTGTTCATAATTAAACAATTAAGAATGAAAATTAGTTATTATTTCACATCATGTCGTTAGTTTGTTTTCATTGATTTTTGTTCAATATTAAACGTGACTTTTTAATGTAAAGTACAGACATTACCAATATGTGACGTTGTTTAACGCATCACGTAATTAACAAATCCTGTAACCACTTCTTTATGCAAGGCGCGCTAATATTTAGTTCTGAGTAAGAAAATATTTGAGGGTATTGCATATTTTAATCTTCTTGATAAAATAATTATATACTCGATAGTATTAGCCTCCAATCCAAGAGTATCAGACCATATTCACTTTACCGCCACGCAAATCAGCTGTTGAATTTGAGAAGGTACTTTGAGGAAGTGAAGGGAATCAATATTGATAAAAAGTTTTAATAATATAAAATATAAATATATGTTTTTCAGACTACTTTTTATTACAAAGCTATATTTAATATTTAAGTGACTTATATTCAAGGCCTCCTTGTATTTGTTACTAATTGTCAAACTAGGGTATGCATCCATTACAGCAAAACTATTCCTTTCCATAAGCTTCCTTCATCCAGTTGATAATGTACCATTGCCTCTATTTAAAATGGTTTGATAGCATACATCTAATTCTTTCAGGCAATATAACATTTGTAAACTTTGAATAGTTACATTTTTTGCTTACTTGATCAGGAGAGTGTTTCACTCTCAAACACAAAAATTAAAGTAACTAAAATAAATACTTTTTTAATTACAAAAAAAACAACGTACAATACAAAAAACGTTACAATACAATACATTACTTACAATATTGGATCTTTAAAAGTAGTCCATTTTTGCAATTTTAAAAGAACTGTCCTTAAATAATTTAACAAATGTAATATTGGCTCTACATTGAATAAACTACCTACCGAGATTGACTAGTACAGATAAATCACGTCGACTCAGTAATTTCTAGTGTTTTGCTTCAGTCCTAAAGTTAATTAATTACTTAACGATGATGATCTTTTATATAATAAATATAGGTTCCAATAATGATACCAAAGTTACTTCCATGCATTTTTTACGGATTTGTGTAAGGCAGTAGCAATTGGATAGAGTTTAACGTTTAGTTATAGTTAATTTTATAATTCTATTATTATTCTTTTAGTAGTAATATTACATGTTGACTAATCTGCTCTCGTTTTCACTGTGTATAAAATTGCCAAGGAAAAGATGAAACAATCTGGATTATAAATAAAATGTAATTTAAAAGTACTAAGAATGAATGAATAAAACTAAAGAATCTATAACTCAAAACAGATGTTAAAGTCTATGCAAATCTTTAGTTCATTACGTAAATTCTTACTCAAATCATTGCGAGTGAGGGCTAAATTATTAAACTGAAAGATGTCTATGTATTTTCTATTCCACCTGGTCATATTCGAGCTGAATTACGTGATTGAGCTAGCGTATAATATGATAACTAATCTCTCAGAGTACACACATTCTCGGGTTCAAACTCCGTATTAAATCACATTACATGTTTTGCATTATTGAACTTAACAATTTCCACCTAAAGATAAAAGAGTATAGCTGTCTCTCTTTCCAATTATCTCCTCAATTGCTTTTCATTGTACCATAATTGCACTGTTTGTAGATATAATTAATAATGCCACAAAATATACTGTGTAAATATACTAATGTACCAATACTAAATTTGTCCCTTTATGATTTTTATATCCTTAAATGAAAGTAGTCTTATTTGTGTAGCAGTAAGATTACATAATTTTATTCATAATGCACCTGGAGCACTAAGATAAACTATATTCTACATTTCTAGCTTATTGACTCAAGAGATAAATGTATAATGAATTTAGTAATAACTAACAATGCGAGATTTTAATTAGAATATTTATAAGTACTTCACAATTTAATGGTTTTAATCTGCTAGATAAGAAAAAGGTCTATCAAACACTCGGGAACAGGAAAAGAGGAAAGAAACAGAGCAAGAAGATAAACTGATCCTTTAACGACTATAAAGCAGCTGAGTCCCGCCGGCCTTTATCGCTTTTCTTAGATAACTGTTATCATCTTCACAAATATTACTGGAAGATGGATCATCAATTTCAAATAAAGAAAACAGATGCTTATTTCTAAAAATGAAAAAGTAAATCCCTATATAAATTGAATTAAAATTTTGTTATTAAACGTTTGTACATACGTATATTATATATAAAAATAAACAAGAAATTAAAGCCATATTAATTGTATTTTTTATATATATTTTACTCTATGTGTTTCGATATTAACAAACTATTGTTCCACTAAGAAGTCATTTTAAATTTTAATAATTATTGGCATCTTCTTATCTCAACAATAGTAAAAAACAGCATTCTTACCTTGAATTTTCATTTATTGGAATACATTCATTTATTTCAGATTCTCTAGGAATCTGTTTTAATATGGTATATATAAAATAATATACATAAAACGAAAAATTTTGTTTTTGACTTAGTATACATAATATGCATCATAAAACGTGAAGTAATCTCTGTACTTATTTAAGGTATAATAATATATTTTTATTTTTCCATTGGTATCTCGTTTTATTTTTTTCTGGAATAAATGAAAAAATCTTTGTGTGTGTATATCATTATTTATGTCCATTTTAACGCACTCCCTGGTTATATATTTTCAATTTCATAGTGTATTTGTACACAAACTAAATAATATTGTATTAACACACGCTTTTATGCAGTTTGATGAAGTATGATTTTGGTTTTTATGAAAAAAAAAAAAAAAAAAAAAACAATTAGTACTTCTGTGCTTAGAAAAATAGGTTGCAACATATATGTTAACAACAAAATTTAAAATCCTTGATTAAAATGATAATGAATAATAAAAAATAAATATAAATTATTAAAATTATTATTTTTGTTTGCGACATACTTTAAAACCAAATTAACAAGTACTTTTAGATAAATAGTTTATTACTAAAATAGGTTATTTTCTTAATGATAAGTTTCTGCCAATGGTATCACGATTCGCTCGAATATTTTAAGCAAATATTAGCGTTATTAGGCTAAGTGAGCCACGTTAAACGCTTAGTGAACACTATAACTAGACGTTGATTGATTGACTCTGTAGTAGATTTAGTTTGAAAACCATTAGTGTAATTGTCAATTATTTTACACAATCAATGTTGTTTCATAGTCCATGGATTAACCATGAGTGAAGGAGTAAAATCCTACAAGATAGTAAACAAAAATTTATATCTGAGATATTTATTTTGTATTTCTTTTTTGTGTAGTACCTAGTGTACAATATAAATAATTACAACAATTCTCTATAGTTTTCATATTTGTTGGAAATACATTAAAATCTTACATTTTGTTATTTTTACTATAAAGTTAGTTGAGTTACAACAATATATAAATTGTATAAACAAACTTAAACATTTTATATATCAAGCTAGAAATTGTATAGGTTTATAGCAGGTCATAATGATTAATTCTTATTGTTAATTGTTGTTACAGAATTTACTTAGCAAAATATTGAAAATACATTAAGTTTTAATCATATTTAAGTGTTTCCTTTTCCAAATAATGCGGAATCGTTAAAACATGAATAAAATATGCACGTTTAACTGTTACATATTGAACGTAGTTTTGTATGTTTCTAATACCTAAGTATAGAAATTACTTAAATTTATGGCGATTTAATAAAATGTTTAATTCTTTAAGGATACATAAAGCTTTCCTTTCCAGAGATTCCCCAGATTACAATATATGAGGCATTAGGATTAAATGAACTAGTTAATATATAATGATTAAGTGTTCATGTTTAGAACTCATACGTACAATACTAAATCATTTTACATCAATTTACAGAAAATTTGGGTAAAGATATAACAAGTTAATATTTTAAGACTAAAAAATACAGGAAACCCAAAAATTTATATATTTTAATATATAACGATGTAACTATACTAATAGGCTTGTAAAGCTTTATATCAAATAGTGTCTCAGGGGTACTAAATATAACAATTTTATAAAGAAAACATAACGTTACAGCACGCGTGATAACTTCTACAAGGGTTCATTTAACAATTTATTTGTAAATATGTCGTTTCTATAAATCTATCAATTCATAAAGTGTGTTTATACAATTCGCACTTGTCCAATAACAATCGAGCTTGGTATTGGAAAGCTATAACAAAGACAACAGCGGCAGTAAAGTAGCCGCTAGCTACTTCTCTTTAGGAGACAATCTTCTTTTCCCATATCCTACAATAGGTGAATGTTATGTTTTTGTTTTATCGTAAATGTTTACATTTTTATTAGTAATGTAATGTACAGGCATCTTTTCGAACGCACTTTTGAGGTAGTTTTTTGTAAAAAGCAATTAACTTTTATAAGTCCGTCTATATTATAGGTTATGTTATATTATTTTCAATGTTTACAACGTTTTCACATTTACTAAACTTTATTTTTTGAAAAATCCACAAGTCACCCCAGGAGACAATTCTCTAAATTTAATTTAGTTTATATCGTCATTTTAACAAATTGTAGCTTTAAAAATAGTCACCCAATAATATTTTGAATTTGACCTATCCTGACATTTCCTATTTCCAAAACTAGTATCAGAAATCGAAAAAGTGGCTTTCATTTTTAGATAGATTTTTAAAAAAGATTTTTAGAAAGTCACCTTTCCATCTGATATTATTAA
Organism: Homalodisca vitripennis; assembly: GCF_021130785.1. Taxonomy (NCBI): domain Eukaryota; kingdom Metazoa; phylum Arthropoda; class Insecta; order Hemiptera; family Cicadellidae; genus Homalodisca; species Homalodisca vitripennis. The sequence continues at coordinate 68,037,292 of NC_060207.1, forward strand.
AGTATTAAAAATTTGATATTTAATTCGATTATAGACTATATGTTACTGAAGCATATGTTATATTTAGTTCTCTTGTCATCTTGTATCTTTAACCTAATCATTCATCAATTATGATTTAAGGTGGTTTTAAGTTAAAACTGTTGAAAATAACTTAAGTAAAGACGGATAATTCAAGTAACCCGCTGTAACACAGTGAACCTCGAGGAGTCTGGCCCTAAACAAAAAAACTAAACTTTGTTCTCTGCGCTCCCCTTTCTTTGCTGTTTCGGACTGAGATCTTTTTGAAGCATTATTCTAAATCAAAATCTGGTTGCTGATACCGCCATTTCATCAAAAATTACGCTTATTCGAAATTAAAGCTAATAAAATTGTCTACAATTTTTATATTTATAGTTCTTTTACTATCTGTTACCATAAATGACATACACGTTCTCGTAAATAGGTATGACACTCTTAAACCTCTTTCCCAACACATTTATTCACCGAATTCCGCGAATTTTCCCAAAATGCCGCCTCCAATGCCGCGAATTTGGATTTTACAGAAAGTTATGGAGAATTATATTTACTTGAAGATAACTTAGTATTTCACTTTTTCGTACTAATTTAATAGAAAATATTAAGAGACTTAAAGATTTGCAATGAAGTGGGCAATTTTGATAGGAAACAGCACTTAGTACCAAACACTATTTTCTGTACACATTCAATTCCTTCTGAATTATAGTACTTAATCTTCAGTACAATGTGAGGAGAGAAAGAAGAATATATGGAGATGAAGAGTCCAATAACAAGAGAGAGATGGAGGATCATTCTAATCCCAAAGTGGCTTCTATTTAGATTCAATATAGTAAATCAATGAGTAAAATCTCTCAATAAGTTAACAAATGTTTTAATCATAAAATTAAGTAGATAATAAGCGGTAACATTGCTTCGAATTACTCACGTCCGGAGTAACCACTGCGTTCATTCAGTGTTGTAGATGTTTGGAGCAGGATGGATCTGGTTCTGAAATCTCCCGGGTATCCCATTTGGTCCCCTGAATGCGCTAAACCACACAGAATTGGACTGTTGAGTTATATAAGCTTAGCTAATGCATTCTACTCGTCCTCGCCTGGATGTGATACCCCATCAGCAGCATTCCCCAAGAATAACCTAAGATTTGTCAACTATTAAAGAAGGATGGTGTGATGGTAGTAATATGCTGCTGAAGTTTTCAACAGTTGTTCAGCCACTCACAAGCAGATTTCAGAGCAGAGAAACAACTTTTTCCCTGGTTGTCTGGTACCCCGAAGTAAGAAAAGTTTCTTAAAAAATACCGCCACGTCGTATTCGTTAAGTCTGTGACGAAATTAAGAAGACCTACACTATCCAAGTGATATGGTTGTCGGTGTACTACTTACAGATACGATAGTAGTTGGCCAATACCAGGTTACACCCAACGGAATGTGGGTGGGAGCCCACTGCAATGTACTGCTTTATATCTATTACAATACAAGATCCAGTAGCTCCAGACTCGGAATTTGAATCCAATGTTGTATAAGTTTTGAGGCATCCGCACTGTCAAGCAATGTTTTTTTTTACTTAATCTTATCATCAAACAAATTTGTGGCCTATGTTAACTTGAAAGCGTTAATGTATTATTTTAATCGTAATTTACACTTCATACTATTTACGAACGAGCGCGCGCGCGCGCGCACACACACACTCACACACACACACACACACACACACACACACACACACACACACACACACACACACATATATATAATTTCAATAAATATTGAATCGCAAAAAGCACTTGCTCCGCCGGGACTCGAACCCGAATCTCTCACTTGCCGGGTGAATGTGCTACCATTACACCACAGAGCCCTCACTTTTTACGATTCAATTATTTAGTATTTGGCCGTTTCTTTAACATATGTGTTTAAATAGCCAAAACTAACATATGATCGGAAGACCAAATACTTGTCAAATGACTTCTGTTTACATTCATTAAATTTGTATAACTGGCAATAGCCTAATTTAATTTCAATAAATATTGAATCGCCAAAAGCACTTGCTCCGCCGGGACTCGAACCCGGATCTCTCACTTGCAGGGTGAATGTGCTACCATTACACAACAGAGCCCTCACTTTTTACGATTCTATTATTTAGTATTTGGCCGTTTCTTTCACATATGTGTTTAAATAGCCAAACTAACATATGATCGGAAGACCAAATACCTGTCAAATGACTTCCGTTTACATTCATTAAATTAGTATAACTGGCAATAGCCTAATTTAATTTCAATAAATATTGAATCGCAAAAAGCACTTGCTCCGCCGGGACTCGAACCCGGATCTCTCACTTGCCGGGTGAATGTGCTACCATTACACCACAGAGCCCTCACTTTTTACGATTCAATTATTTAGTATTTGGCCGTTTCTTTAACATATGTGTTTTAAATAGCCAAACTAACATATGATCGGAAGACCAAATACTTGTCAAATGACTTCTGTTTACATTCATTAAATTTGTATAACTGGCAATAGCCTAATTTAATTTCAATAAATATTGAATCGCCAAAAGCACTTGCTCCGCCGGGACTCGAACCCGGATCTCTCACTTGCAGGGTGAATGTGCTACCATTACACAACAGAGCCCTCACTTTTTACGATTCTATTATTTAGTATTTGGCCGTTTCTTTCACATATGTGTTTAAATAGCCAAACTAACATATGATCGGAAGACCAAATACCTGTCAAATGACTTCCGTTTACATTCATTAAATTTGTATAACTGGCAATAGCCTAATTTAATTTCAATAAATATTGAATCGCAAAAAAGCACTTGCTCCGCCGGGACTCGAACCCGGATCTCTCACTTGTCGGGTGAATGTGCTACCATTACACCACAGAGCCCTCACTTTTTACGATTCAATTATTTAGTATTTGGCCGTTTCTTTAACATATGTGTTTAAATAGCCAAACTAACATATGATCGGAAGACCAAATACTTGTCAAATGACTTCTGTTTACATTCATTAAATTTGTATAACTGGCAATAGCCTAATTTAATTTCAATAAATATTGAATCGCAAAAAGCACTTGCTCCGCCGGGACTCGAACCCGGATCTCTCACTTGCAGGGTGAATGTGCTACCATTACACAACAGAGCCCTCACTTTTTACGATTCTATTATTTAGTATTTGGCCGTTTCTTTCACATATGTGTTTAAATAGCCAAACTAACATATGATCGGAAGACCAAATACCTGTCAAATGACTTCCGTTTACATTCATTAAAGTTGTATAACTGGCAATAGCCTAATTTAATTTCAATAAATATTGAATCGCAAAAAGCACTTGCTCCGCCGGGACTCGAACCCGGATCTCTCACTTGCCGGGTGAATGTGCTACCATTACACAACAGAGCCCTCACTTTTTACGAGTCCCGGCGGAGCAAGTGCTTTTTGCGATTCAATATTTATTGAAATTATATATATATATATATATATATATAATTAAAGTTATCATAAATACGTTAAGTTAAGGGTGAGGTATACAAGAAATATTTATACACCACGATATTTGGTTGCTGTGAGAAAGCTGTTTAAGCGTCGAGCATGTAGGAACTTACAATACAATTTTAAAATTGTAAATAAAAAGAATTATATTTCAATAAGCCTGCAAATCTTATTTACATCGCTACTTTATACCTCACAATATCTAAAATATCTTATAACATATCTCAATGGTTTCTATTGCTATTGCATGCGCTTAAACTGTCACAATCATACAGTCAACTAGAATATTAAAACACATATTACGAGCTAAACATATTAAAACTCGTACACATGCTAAATTGTAAATTTGATGAAATACCTAGCCTGGCATAGAACTAATACGTTGAACTAAACACAGAAACACACAGTTATATTCTCTCATAAAAATTCATATGTTTTGAATTTGTAGACGTTTTAATGTTTCTTTTAAAATAAAATCTTATATTCAAAGATGTCAAATAATTTATTACTAACTTAACTTTACGATAGAGTTTAAGTAATTTCTGTACAAACTATCTCGTCATCTAAAAATGCCAACAATCTTAATAGAACTTGGTCTTCAGTGGAATTTTCAAGGATTACAAGTAAAAATAAAAAGTTCAATTAAAGTTGATTGAAATTCCTGGTGTCCCTATAGGGCATCTTATTAGTGATTTAGTTTAAGTAACTCTTGCTTTCAATTCAGTGTCTTACTTTGCTAATGAGATTTTCATATATATATATATATATATATATATATAATATATATATATATATTATATATATATAAGTAGATATGAATATGCCGGTTCTAGACCACTTTTGGGACAGTCAGAAAATCAATGTAAAATACTGTTCATTGAACCATAAACGAATCTAATAAAATCTAACAGGAAAGCACGGAATGTTAAATAACCGAATCTTTAGCTGTTTTACTGTTCAATGTTTGCTTCTAATTTCTAAGCTGTTTTAATGAAAAAAATCAAAAAATCTTAATAAAAAATCTTTATTCTACAAAGTTAATTGTAACACAGTCTTTAAATCTTTTATAGTCTTCTTTCCAGTAACAATCAAGTGTAATTTTTCATTTTTGTTTAATTCTTTAATCTTTTTCTCATCCAAAACAGTCAAAAATCTGTTCGGGGCAAGTGTACTTTACAATCTTTCCAACTCGGCAATTATTGTAAACCCCGAATTTATCTTTCATTTTTCTCCAAATTCAAGATTCTATGTTTCTTCCTTTCTTCCAATTCATTTAACTTCTTATACTCTTTAAACTTACATTCTCCAATATCATTTAACTCCTTCAAGAACTCCATTTAAATAGAAAAAATTTTAAAGACGAAAAAATGAAATTTGCTAACAAATCACTCGAGAAGTCGGGGAGAATGTGAGTAAAACCGCATTCTTTTCACGAGGTTCTTCGTTTAATTTCTCCAAATGTACTATAAAATCATCGAGGATTTCTGCTTAAAGTCGTAGACAAATTCAACATCCAGATAATGAAAAAATACAGGTAATATCTTTTCATAATAAACGTGTGTATCGATACCTACAAACCTAATGTATTCTTTGAAAAGGAAAATAATTTTGTCAATGGTTCCAAGAGATAAGTAAAAATTTTTATTCTGTTTTCTAAATTCTGTAACAAATTTTGTTTGCTTCTTGTCTCCATATTGCAATTTTGTAAGCAGGTTATTCAAATGTGTTAATTTATTTCGAAATTTCTTAGGTTTAGGTCTTTCTAACAAAAATTAAATTACAACCTCTACAAACTAAATCTTTTATCGATAATTTCTCCTCTATTAGAAAACACTTGTAACAGTTGGCATTATACTCTTCCATTTAAACAAAAAGATTTTTTTTATAAATGGAGATTATGGAACTAAGTCTGCCGAGATATAAATTTTTCAGCGCAAATGTTTGTGTTTACATTTCTACAACAGAGATAAATAGAAATAATTTCATTCTATTGTACAACTATTAGGATATTTTGTCTATGACTACAAAGATTATTCCGGAAGAAATCGAGATTTTTCATCAGCGAAAGAGTATATTTTTGAAGTTTTAGAAGGAATGAAAGAGAATAATATGAACATCATCAATTATTGTAAAAGACAAAATGAAATGATTGTGTCTTTGGTGTAGTGTGTTGTTAGTGTGCGTGTTTGCGCTATGGGGAATCACATCACATTCAAACTTCTACGGTGTCTATTGTTTAGAGACTTGGCCCTGCACTGCTACTGTCCAACCAAGTTAATGGCTAGGAGCTGTAATTCGGGTCTTAGACTCTGGAATTTTTTTGTTCCCCAAGTCTCATTTTTCTTTGGTAACTACTGTGTAGAAGTTGATGGAGAGATACAATTAGGGAACTTGTGTCGGGTGTTTTGTAAGTGTAATGTTGTATTAATGAATGATGTGAATGATGAATGTAATGAACGAATTAAGGAAGAGAAGGAATGTACGAATTAAGGAAGAGAAGGAATATTAAGGAATGAAGTGGAAAGGTGAGGAAGCAAATGGCGCGCCAACCACAGTTGTCATTACTCGGCTTGTTCTATAGTCATTACACTATGGCCACTCGTGTAAAGACTTGTCCCCAACCACTGAACGACAACCATGTCTTCCTCAATAAAAAGCGCGCCTGAAGCTCTGGGATTTGAACCCAGAACCTCAGGCTTTGAAGGCAAGCGTCTTTACCAACTGAGCTACGGAGAGTCTCGAAAGTTATAAGCTATATCTCTGCTATATAAGTTGTTCAATTAGGAGTGCTAGTTTACAAATTTATTAATAATTTTATATTTCAAAAACCACTCAACCGATTTTAATGAAATTTGGTACACATATAGTAAATACTTAACTCTTTCGACTTAACTTATCCATAAGGGTGAAATCCATCCCCTATTTCTTAATATTCATAAAAAAATAAAAAAAATTATCAGAAAAATCTGAAACTTCAAAAACAAGCGTGAGTTCAACTTAAAATTTCATGAAAAATAACAAAATTTTCAAAAACTACCCCAATCATCCCTTATCTTAAAACTCTTATATCTCGAGAACTATTGGAGCTTTTTTTGCTGAAATTTGGTATATAGGATCAGTAAATATTAAAGTATTTTTTAAAATCATAACTTCCGGTCCAACCCTTAAGATGACCTTTGAATAGTTTTTTGTTAAATATCATCCCCATTTTTTAAGATATTCTTTTGAAATTAAAAATGAATACTTATATCAATGTCTTTTAACAATTCTGTAAAGTTTTAAAATTATCCGATGAATAATAGTGAAAATAAACGTGATTTTTACTGAATTTCTCTAATAATCGTTCTTAATCACATCATAGGCTAAAAAAATTTCTCAGAGACAACAACAACATAACAAATCGCGTTTGTAACAGCTTTTTGAAAATCCATATTGATAATTATATCGTTCTTTGAACCAGAAATATTTGTCAAACTCTTTGTTGTATCAATGACATAAATAGGTCTATTCGCTAAAAATTCTTTAGGATTGTAATACATTTCCTTATTATTACAGTAAACTTTCTTAAAATCTTGATACATCTGATACATGATTCTGAAAAGACCTCCTGAAATGTTTAAGTTTTGTAATTCATCTGGATAATAAGAACCGTTCAATTTTACTCTGATATTTTTTACATCCAAACTATCAAACTTTGAAGGATTTTTTTCTTGATTATTCTGTCTATCTGTTTGAAAACCTATGATAACGAACTTGGGATTGAAGATATTTTCTATAAATATTTGTGAATATCGAACGAATAAGTTGTTCCGGAAATACCTTTTTGTTCAATACATTGCCAATCTAGAAAATTAAACATAATGTTTTAACTTTTTGTAATTTCATCAATCAACCTTATTTTACTCGTGATTTTATAATCAATCATTGGAACTCTAATAAAAAAATCTGTAATTGTTATTTTTCCATCAACAGGCATAACATTTTCCAGTTGCAGTCTTCAGAATCACATCATCGTCTTCTGCTCTTATAAAACTTAGATAAAATCCTCCTCCTTTATAGATCGGAATAGTAACATTTTCAAAAAATCCTAATCCAAAAATGAGATAAATTTCCAGCTGCTTCAAAAAACACCAAATTTAAAAAATCTGATTCAAAAGCCATTAGAAGTTTGAGAAATAACATCACTTTTTTTGAATACGAAATAGTTCCTTTAATTGTGCTTAATTGGCCACAGTTTTCGACTTCTTCTATCAATTTATTGTGTTTTTCTTACTTCAATCTTAGAAAATAAAAACGGTATAAAATTATCGATTAAATCTAACATTATCAGTTCCAAGATACGCTTGACCATCTTGTTTTGTTAAAGTTCCAGAAATATAAAACTGGAAGTTAGACGAGCAAAAGTTATCTCCAAAATCAATATTAAACTCAGTTCTTTTATTCGGTTCATTCAAATGTTGTTTACTAATTGGATAGAAATTTTTAAACTCCGCCCTTTCAATATCATCACTAGCATATTTTCTGTAGTCCGCCATTTAATAAGAGAAAATTTTAGAAATTTTAAAACATCATGTATCATTTTTTCATCGATCTAATGTACGTTTTTTATAAGAAAAGATATAAATTTTAGTAAAATAATTAAAAAGATTAGAGTCATTTTTAATGATCTACTTCGTCATATTCAGGATTCTCTTCCTTAAATTTTGCGATCTCGGTCACATATTTCAATAAAATCTGCACAGGATAGTAACCGCTATCTATAATATTGTTCCAATCAACTGTATCTTTATTTTCATCCAAAAACTTTATACTCAAGTGTTGATAGAGACAAAGAACAGGACATATGATTCTTTATAATTGATAATGTATATTTTCTTGAATGAACTCTGATGATAAAGTTTTGATATTTAGCAATGTTATACCAATTCAATTTGTTTTACGTATAATCTCATCATATCTTCGGATAATTCATATTTTTGAGAAATGTCATCCCAATGTTCTTTTTTCAAATCTCTTTCGTGTTGCATGATAAAAAGATCGAAAGCACTGTAATGTCCCGCCATCTCTATTTATTAAGAAAAAATTTCAAAATCAAGTTTTTATAAATTGGCTCTTTTTTGAGTTTACATTCAGCACATTTTCCAGAAATTCTCTTAACTCCGTTAATGTTTGCATAGTATTTTATATCGTTTGTGGCAGTTTTCTCTCTTTGCACCTCACACAGTATATGAGCGCCATTTATATAAGGAAAATTAGTCATCGTAACCACCTACTCCATTAAATCTGTTGTCGATGTTTTCAAAAAGTTTTATCGACATCTTCTTTAAATTTATTAAAGTTTTTCTTCTAGTTTATTACTTTACTTATCGATATAAAGAGTATCGATCATCTATACTTTTAAGTAAGTAATTCATTATTATGTGTTATTTTCTCATTGAAACGTGTATCAAAATCTTTAAAAAAGTTTACTTCCTCATTGAAATGTGTATAAAAATCTTCCAGAATTTTGTTAATTACTTCACCAACTAATACATTAACATCATTTTTATATGTATTAAAGTTTTCTTCTAGTTTATTTACTTTATCAAGTAATTCACCAACATCGTCTACTGATATTTTACTTCTTTCATCAAGTTTTTCATAGACTTCTGTTGTAAAATCTTTAACATGCTGTTTATGATTCTCATAATTTTGTTTTAGTTCATTAAACATTTTAATAGGATCTTCTAATTGAATCATTACAACAACATCAAATGGATTAATTCCTTTAACTAACACCGCTAATTCTTTTTCCTTTAAATCTAAGGCATTTTTAACATTTCGGATCATGTAAATCAACAATATCGATGTTTTTCTGATAATTTTAGAGGTTTTTAAAATTTGTTCTTTAACAAAAACATCATGTTTGTCAATACCAGGTCGAACACCGACAATTCTTTTCTTATTAGCTAAACTAACATAATTCTTTTCAACTTTGATTGCTTCAGTAATTTCATCAGCTTTTTCGATATGAGACATTAAATTGGTAAATATTTTTTTTACACCATCATCAACTTCTTTTTCCAATGTTTTTATTTTATCAGCAACTTCATTTGAACTCATGAAATTTGCAAGTTTGTTATCATATTCTGCTTTAAAAATCTTCAATCTCGACAGCAAACATATCTGAATCTGGAAGGTTTTGTAATAAATTCTCTAACTTGTTATCAAACTCATTTCTCAAACTATCAAAATTGAAACTATTATCTACATTTTGAATAATTTGTGTACCAAATACGTCAAAAATATTTTGTGAATCCATATTTATTAAGCAATAATTTGTTAACAACTTCTTTAAAAAAAATTCTTTACCATTACTCAGTTCATTCAACACAAAAACACATAAATGACCACAAATTGGGGGATCTTTGTAGTCTTGAATTTGAGAATCGTTATAATAAACGCTTGATTTTTTCAAATATTTAATCAATTCTATAGGTGGTTTGTCCTCAATTCTTCCATACGAATCAAAATAATATGCATTTTTATAATAACAAATCCAATGTGTTCCACTTCCCATAATCGAGTCTAAATTCACAATTCCACATTCAAATTTCTTAACTTTTTCAGGTAATGTATCTCTCATGAAGATTCCTCTAAAATGTTTAATATTTTTGCAGATTTCTTCCAATTCCCCGAATGTTAAAGGTTTAAATTTTTTTTTCAATGTTTGATTTCACGTAATTCAAAGTTTTTCCATCTAATCCAGATCCTGTAACATCTTCCAACTCTTTATCTAACCAATTTAAAATGTTTCGAACAATAGGAATCACATCCTTTTTAACGATTGGAGCAGCTTTACGAACATAAGGAACAACATTTTTTAACAACTGGAATATTTTCTCCAAAATCTAATAAATCTTTCAAAAGTCCACCATTTTAAGTTCTTTCAACTGATTATAAGAAAATTCTATTCTGACACCTTTATCGTTTTTCTTATGTTTTTCGAGTTTATTGTATTGTCTATTTGTTAAAAATATCTTATCTTCGCCATTTTTTAGTTGATCTATTTTAAATTGAAATACTAACGGGTATTTTCTTCTTAAAAGCGGATTTTATTTTTTCTTTCTGATTTTTGCTGAAGTTTACGTTCTACCTCCATTTATATAGTTAAAATTTCAAGTTCTCTTCGGATTCCCATTCCTAGTTTTCTCTTCAAAAACATTGCTCCAGCTGTTGGAAGCGCAACAAATCTTTCACCTAAACTAGCATCTTTTGATAAAAATCTATCACATTGCCTTATCTTGCAAAACTTTATCTGCGATATGTCTGGAATTTGTGTCTTATGTTTTGCATAAAAAATATCGTGTTCCATAGCAGCTTGATCTAATTTATTTATACCAGTATCTCCTCTTTTTAGTCTTTTTTCGAGTTTTGTGCCAGGCCCCAGATACTGATAAGTTGGTACGTGTAATTCAAAAGGTAAATTGTTGATAAAATCATTCAAAAGTCCGCTACCTTCAATCATAGATGAACTTATTGCCGGCAAAACTCGTTTTAAATATTTTAATTCCATCAGGTTTTTCAATCATCATTTCATCAAGTTTGTTCGAAATAAAATCTTTAATCGCTTTCTTTTCGTTCAAAAAATTGTTGTTTCCAGCCTTTTCTTGAGCCATAATTATAATTAAATAATTCCATCGAGTTTTTGTCAAATCGTCGATATATCTGTATTCAATCTTATTATCACTATATTTTCTCACACCTGATCCTTCGATTCTTTTTTCCCAAATTGGTTTAATCAAATTGAGATATTTTTTTACCTTTACTTGACTTTGGTTTCTTAGTTGATGGATCATTATTTTTGTAAATTGAATCAGATTTCCATAAAATTTCAGTATACTTTTTCAAGTCTTCTTCAGAATATAAACCGTCTTTTGGAACATCAGTGCCTGTTAATAATCTCCATAAACCTTGAGTTCCTTCATATGTTTTTTCATTAATAATGATATCATTATGCTCAAAATTCACGGGCAAATTTCCAATCATAAAACTTTTCTTTTTTCTGTCCCAATTCAAACCAAATTTTATCATCCTTTGCTCTAGGAAGAAATTTTTTACCAATTTCACCAATTATTATATCCGTTGTTCCAGGACTTATTGGTTCAACTATGGTAGAGTCTTCAATGATTCGAGGTCTAAATGGTGTTGAAGATGGTAATTTTGGCAATTCAAACTCAGATTCTGGAATCGAAATATCAGCAAATTGTCGTACAACTGGAACCAAATTCATTAAAATTTTGATTATCGCTTAAAACATTTTTCAATTTTGGCCCTCAACATTTTTTATTGCAGAAGTTACAGGTTGATTAATTTTTTGAATAAAATTCTTGTTCTTTTTCATCAATTCGAATCTGTTCTTTAAATTCTTTGATTAATTTCTTTTCTATTTGATCAAGTTTTTTCGCTTCTTCAGAAGTTACGTTCGCCATTTATTTAGGAAAATTTTGAAACGTGGAACGTAAAAACGTGAACGTGGAACGTAAAACGTGAACGTGGAACGTGAAACACGATCGTGAAACACGAACGTGAAAACGTAAAAAACACGAACGTAAAACATGAACGTGAAACGTAAACACGAACGTGAAACATGAACGTGAAACATGAACGTGAAACATGAACGTGAAACATGAACGTGAACGTGGAACGTGAACGTGGAACGTAAAAACGAGAACACGAAACGTAAACGTGAACGTAAAAAAACATGAAAACAACTAGATTATCACACGTTTATATTGGAAAATTTATTCAAATATTTACCATTTTTTAGGCTTCAAAGTTAGATTAATAGTTAAAAATCCATAGTCTTCTTTCCAAATTTTATCACACAATTCATTAAAGTGGTTAAAACTCATATCAGATCCCACATAATTTGTTGTAAATCTTTCTCGAAAAGTGATCGTCTTGCTTAAAAATACACAACATATTCAGGTTATTTCTTATAACTTGTTTATCTAACCTTTGAAAAGCATTGGGAAAGATAGATACAAGATATGTTGTTTTTGTGACGAGACATTACGAAATATTCCTTAATAACGTCCTGATTTTTCCAAAATACAATCATCAAAAACGATTAACGAATTGGGTTTTACATTCGCTTAACGGAACTATGTCCTCAGAAGCATTATAAAAAATGTGATATTTTTTTGTTTAAGTTTTTCTCAATATTTTCAAATCTATTCTTGTAATTTTTTTATAGGCGTCTTGTTCTAAAGATTTACTAAAAACATACAAATTGGAATAAGGAATCAACCTATTGTAGATAAAATTCAATAATAAAGTTGTTTTTCCACATCCACTTGAACCAACAATTAACAATCTGATTGGTTGATCATTTCTTATTTTCTTCAAACGTTTAAAGTTTTATCTGATCTTTTTGCTTTAAAAATTTCTCTCCATTTAAATAGAAGATTTTCATCTTGAAGCAACGCTTTGCGCGAAAATGAAGCTGTTCAAGTTGACTTCAGAAAGCTCTAAATTAGTTTTTAAACTTGGAACATCCTATACACTTAGAGAGGAAGAATCAAATTATTTTATCGGTTTTAAGCGGTTTTTATTCTGACAATTTTGTAATAAATATTAGTGAAAGTTCTCCTTATTGCATAGGATTTAGTGAGAAGAACATAACAAAATACTATGGTTTAAACAAAGGATATTATACTTTTCGATCAAATAAAAAATTCCCTTAAAAAATTATCTGAAAACATTCAAACAATCAGATAAATCTTTAAACTTTGACGAAAACAAGTTTGAAATGCAAAAAAAATTATCTCTCTAATAAAATTCAAATAAAATCACCAGTAAGAATAATGTTTTCAGCAATTATTGTAGAAATTGTTAGGGTTTGTTCAAGAAACTATTGAGCCAAATCAGGTATATTTAGGAAATAAAACGCCAAAATTTAGACCGTTTGATGTAATTGAAGTACATTGTAATCTCGTTGAACCTAGTTTTGAAAATCATACCGAACATCTTCACAAAGAATCTGAAATTTTGTACACTTTTTTTCCCCCAAATGTTGCTTATGGATCAAAAATCAGTGAAAAACCAAATGAAATCGATTATATTCCAATTAGAAAAAATATTAAAAGAATTCAAAAAATCGTTTCTGACTATTCAAGACTCTGAAGGAAATCTATTAAATAATGAGAGTAAAACAACAATATATTTAAGATTGTCGAAAGAATGATGGAATCAAGGGGGGGAACGAATCGTTCTTACCTTCAAATTTTCAAGAAAACAACTTTTGAATGTATAAATTTACAAGAGTCCTATCCCATAGACACCCCTTAACAATCTTCATTCCTGACCCTGTTTTTATCAATGAATCTGGACTTTATACTGAAATAAAAATTACTAGTTAAATTTTATTTCTATCTAAATGGAGTCAGTTGTAGACCTACTCAATAATCAACTAAAATTCAATAACAAACATATCTTTACGATTGTTGACGAAAACAATGTGATCTGGTTTAAGGCTAAAGACGTAGCAAAAATTCTAGAATATGAAAATACTATGCAAACGATCAGAATAAACGTTTGACGAAGATGATAAAAACTTCTATTTTAATCTAAATATAAGTGGGGGCTATAAATAGCTTACCTTCAAACTTCCAAAAATAACACTGTTTTCGTTAATGAATCTGGACTTTATTCTTTAATTTTGAGATCGGCATAAACCAGAAGCGAAATTGTTTAAAAATTGGGTTTCGAAAGAAGTATTACCTTCCATTAGAAAATATGGTGAGTACAAACTCAAAAAACGAAAATAAGCAGTTAAAAGATGAAATAAAACAGTTACAAATTTCAGGTCAAATGAAATCCTTGAAAATAGAGAATCAAGAATTGCGAATGGAATTAATGAAGAGAGATAATGGTATGTAAAGATTTTGATAAGAAAAAACACCATGTTTTTGTGTTAATTAAGAAGAATCACATGTGGGAATATCCTTATTACGTTTATCAGAGCTCAGAAACGAGAAATACCAAACCGATTAAAACATCTAAAAAATAAAATATCCTGAATTAGAGATTTTGTTCATTGATGACGAACCAAATTCTATCAATCTGTATAACCAAATGAAAGAATCTTTGAATATTTTATACAACGGAAATCATTTTACTACAAATATGGCAGAATCTCGACTGATTTTATAGAATATCTAAATTACACGATGAAGAAAATGTTTCTAAATTTTACTAAAAACTCTCGATTTATTATATTGTGTTTTGTAAATGTTTAGCATAACTAGGTAACCATTGCAGAATTCTTTTTTTCATATTCACAAGGCATTTCGTTTTTATAACTTTCGCTGAAAATTTTTTTTAGCACAATCTTTGCAAAAAGCATCTTTTCTATCTTTACTATACTGCCAGTTATTAAAATTCAGAAATATTTTTAATTTTCTTTACAAAAGTAACACTTTTCTCTTCTAAAGTTAATTTGTTCATTTTAACGTATAATTCCTTACAATAACAGTCTTTTCTATTCTCTTCTTGACACTTTGTACATTTCTTTTGAGACTCTCCATTTATATAGAAAAAATTATTACACGATGAAAATGTTAAACTCTTGAATTATGATATTTTGTTTGTAAATGTTTTTGATTAATTATTTAACCATTTTATAGTTCTTCCACATTCACATTGAGTATCTTCATAATATAATCTATGGTGATTCTTCTTTACACAAATCTTTACAATATGAGTCTTTTCTTATCTCTACTATAGTGATCACTATTAAACTCTGGAAATTTTTTTTTAGTTTCTTTACATTTAAGACATTCTTTCTCTTCCAAAGTTAATTTTTCTATTTTATCATACAGCTCTTTATGATACTTCCATAACAATCTTTACAATTATAAATAATTCCATCTTTTTCTACTCTTATCTTTATTAAAATTCTTCAAAACCTTTTTAATTCTTTGCACATTGAACATTTCTTTTGGGCCTCCATTTATATAGAAAAAATCTTTGACTTTCTCAATTCATATTCATAAAAACTTTCCGGTTATTTCTTCATTATTTAAATCTTTTATACTATAAGTTACAGGATCTGTGTTATTAATTTGATAAATCACAAAGATTTTCTCTTGACCAGTTGTTCTTATATATTTGTTCGAAAATGTATTTGTTTTTTACTAACAATTCTTACATGATCATTGACTTTAAATTTAGTTTTTGTATGAATTTTATGGTGGAATATACTTGAAAACGGTCTCTAATAACTCCTTTTCTGCATCTTTATCTACGTCTTTAGGCTTCATTTTGATTGTGCTATGAACAGTATCGTTATATTTCTTTACGATTTCTTGAAGAATAACGATCCATTTAAAGTTTTTATTAATCTCAAAAAGAACCTTCATTCTTTCATTTTGAGTTCTGTTATATCTCTCTACAATACTTGATTTCTCTTCGTTTTCAGTATGATAAATCTTAATGTTGTATTTTCCTCAAAACATCGTTAAATTCTTTATTTTTTAAACTCTAAACCCTTATCTGTATGAAGTAGGTTAGGAGGTTTGTGATTGATCCTTATGGCATCTTTTACTATATCTTCGAAAGCTTTTGAATATCCTTGCCGTTTTTTCTTTTGATAGCTCTTGACTAAGCATATTTTGAGAAAGTATCAATAACATTTAACATATACTTGAATCCATCATTTTGATCACGAATAGTTAGACATTATAACTAAATCTGCTGCCCATAAATCGTCAATTCCTAAAGTTATAATTTTTCTCTTTTTAAACTTTTTTTCGTACTGGTGCATGAATTTCTCTAGCTTCAATCTCTATTTCTTCTTTATTCTTTAATTCTTTCTTTACTTGATTTTCATTTGGATTCTTTATAAATTTACTCTTATTTGTCTTACATTTTGAACATTTTGCTGCAATTCTATACAATCCGTTTTGAGTTTGAACAATTTTTAGAATCTATATTTTTCGTTTTCTTTTTACACTTGTGACAGTGAATTAAATCATCTTCCATTTTACATATCAAAGTTTCCAAGTTTATTTAATTCGTCTAATATATCTGTTTTATATCCCATACGGTACTGTATCGATCTTATTTTCTAGGACAATTCTCTTAATCATCTTTAGCGTTCAGTGCCAGCTTGTTTATGGTAACAGTGTACAACTCATGTTTATAACTTTTGATGACTGTCAATCTCCCTAAATTCTTCTTTATCTTCGAACAAACATCTCTTCAAGTTTTCGATATTTATTGTTTTATTTACAACGCTTCTCTTTAATCCCTTTACACCTAACTGGGTTTTTATCTAGATATTTGTACGAGTACATCTTAGACCTTAAACCACAAAATTCTTCTAAAACTTCGCTATTTAACTCATCTTTGAATTTCCCTATTACCTTCTTATTTTTAGTAGTGAAACATTCATGATCTTTTGGATAATCACTTGTATCAAAGTCATCTATATTTTCTTTAATAATTTTAAAAGGATCTCGTTTCAATTCTAGAAAATAACTGTCTGTATCCATGTAACACAGATTCAAATCTGGATCAAACTTCTTTAATTTGTTGTAATAAAACTCGTACATTAGCAATTTTGAGAGGTCGAGAACTGAAAATCCTATGTAAATCGGTTTGTTAAATTTAACCTTTTGTTTGTACATGTGACTCGCTATACAGTTGTCGTCAAAGATGTTAAAGCATTTGAAATTTGTTTTCTTAGCTTGTATTTCATTGAAAATTCTTCATTTCCAAGCTTTAATATCACATCTGTTTCTCACATTTTCCATAGATTTTCCAAACACTGAGTTGTTCATCAGCTTATAAAAGTCCTTTTCAAAGTCGCTTGTAGCTTTGGTTCTCATGTTTTGTGTTAAAATCAATGTATTCTTTCATAAAAGGCTTCTGATCGAATGCAATAACTCTATTCACATGTTTCAAAATCATACCTTGTTCCAAATAGAACTTCAAATTTCTCGAATGAACAACGTATTCAGTTTTTATCCAGTAGAGTTGTGCAAAGTTTGTTTTTAAAATGTTTCTGGAGCAAGAGGTAAATCCTTGTGATGTTCGTGTAAATTCGTTGGATATCCAAGATCAACTTCGAGAATATAGCCATAATCTTCGTCGCCAGTGAGTTCCAAAATTGTTTCTTTCCATTCTTCAGTTGTGTAAGTTTTTTTGGATCCATCCACTTGATATCACTAAACGGCAGTTTTTGCATTAGGCCATACCCATAAAGGTTATTAGCATCAACGTATAACAAATAGTTTTCGGGCTTTGTCTTATCGAAATCTTTCAAATATATTGTTATTTGCTTTCACATAATCGTTTAATACACTGAGAAATGCCCCCGCGAATGCCTTTTTCAATCATCAAATACATATTAATAATCGTTAATTAGCTGAAGCTTCAATTTTCGTTAATTTTAACATTGCGTCCCATGCGAGACCTGGGAGCTGTTAGATAGTGTGCCGGATCGAGTTTATAACAATTAAGGCAAATGTTTCTGAAATTTTCGAATATATCAGCAAGCAATAAAAACATCTTGAATGTTGTACAAATCAGAGTAATTTCCTAGATTTTTTCTCTTTTAATTTGTTCCAAACATTTAAGTAGTGTTGAAAATCTTTCTCAGATATGCTCTCGTCTGTCAAAAGTGAATAGAAATCTTGAATTCTCAATTCTTCTGTGTAATCAAGTTTTTTCAATACTGTCGATAAATTCATAGGGAAATATTCCTTTTCCAGATAGAATTTTTAAAGATTTCTTCTTCGTCATTTGGCTGTCTTTCTATTATCTCATTCAGTCCATCTTGTATAGAAATGATTTGTATGTTTGAAGTCTTCTCTCTTTAGATTTTTAGCTAACTTTTCTATAGACGAGGCCATGAATCTGAACGTGTCTACAAACGAAAACTTGATGAATTTTCTTGGCTTATCACCATCAAATTCATACCCGTATCCAGAATTTACAGAGTAATTTATATATCGTTCATCGGTGTTTGCAATCAAATCAACATTACCGTATTGTTTTGCCAATTCTTTTATGTAACAAAATGCGTATCGTAATTAGACATATTGTGACAGAAAACGGGAATATTCTGAGGAAATTTCAAATCAGATTACAAATTCTATGAGCTGCACCTCGAAATTTTCCAGTCAAATGACAGTCATCTCTGCATTTTTTGAATGCATCATAAGCAGAACTCCAATTATCTGGTAAAAACCCTAAAGTTTTTTCAGTGTCTTGATACGATATTTCTTCACAAATGTGGCAAAGATTTGAATTTTGATACGAAAAATTTCTTCTTCGTCAGTCAATTTTCATGGGCTTCATGTTCTTTGAATTATATTTTTTTAGCTATGTACTTCGATAATTTATTTGAGTTCTTCAAACAATTTTGCAGGAACGTTCGGCAACTCTTCTTCATTTTTTTGCTCGATAACATATCGGCTTGTACATACGATTGGTCACATTAGACACTAAATATAGAGTAAAACCATAAGGAATATGCTTCTGAATCTTGGTTGTAGTCGATTTTTGCGGATTGTTTTTGCATGTGGGAATCTTCTCTAATATGCTTTCAAAATCCATATAAATAACGTACGGATGGCTAAATTTCTTTTGGTAATGGTTAAATTTAGTTGTTTGACCCGGAAACGGCATAATTGGCTTGCAAACTTCATGTTTGCTTACAAATTTCTAAATGATCTGATAAAGCACTATATTTGTGTAGAAATGGCTTAAACATCTTCGACACAAGAACGTCTTGTGAGCATTTTTTGATATCTGTGAACTCGCTAATCTACTTAAATCTGTTATCAAAACATAATGGGATTTATCATCTTGTTTAACATACAATAAATCAACTTCTAACTTGGCGTCATAAACTTCTGAAATTTGCAACGGTACTATGTGTAGTTTTTCATCAAAAGTATAGACATTTACAGACATTTTCGGATACTTGTACTTTGCTTTGCTGCTTCGTTTTTCAAATAATTGTATATCTTTTAAAGACATAGGATAGTCGAATCCAGAAAATATCTCATCGTTCACGAATTTTTCGTATTGTTTTTGCTCTGTCAACATGAGTCTCGGGTTTTTCAATAGCGCATCGGAATAGAGTAAATAAAGCAATAATCATCTTTATTTTTGATATTTACACAAGCTTTTTTTATCTTTGATTTCCTTTGGTAAATCGATATATGATCCTGCGTTCATAAATTCATGTTTATTAAGGCTCAAAACTAGTTGTTTACAACTTTTAAATGTCCATCCGGAACCTTTATTTGGATTATTCGTTTGTTCTCGATGTGTTAATTTATTAAATTGCTTAGTAATAAAGTCGTTTACGTCAAAGATTTCGTCTGCTTTGATAGTAAAATACATTAGACATGTTTGCGGTTCACCATTCACTAAAGTTCGTTCGTATTCACATTCCAAAGAGAGATAGCCCTTCATATTTTTAACATTTTTCTTGAAATTTCTCGATTAAACTTTTAATTTCTGACCGCATAATTGAAAGATATTTGTAAATTGACATGGAATTTGTCGTTCAAGTTTGTTAAAATGTATTGCTTGAAAAGACCGTGTATTGAGGATAAAAACTTCTACATCAATGATATTTTCGGAATTTTTACTTTAAGAGTTTTATCAATTTCTTCGATAATTTCAGACTTAGTTTTATCGTTTGTTTCTAAGGACAATTTTTCAGCGATTGATTGAATTTTTTTTTCATCATTAAATAGATTGAGATCTTTTTTTTATCTTCCTTAAAGCTTTTCTTTAATTCACGCAATTTTCTATATTGTACATCTTTTCGTGACCATCGATTTGATTCTCTTTAGCCCAAGTCCTCAAATAATTTAGTTCTTTATTATAAATTTCTTTGTTCTTCAAATGATTTTTCGAATTGTAATGACGAGTATAGTGATGTTCAAAAATGTCTTTTTTTGCAGTATGGGCACTCTATCTTTTTCCGCTCCATATTTAAAGAGCAAAAATTTGTAAACTAAAATTTTTGAGAAGTGGTGATTTTTGTGACAACTTGACACAAATCAGCACAATTTCTGGTCAAATGTTTTCAGATTGTTCTATTTAAAGAGCAAAAAATTTGTAAAATTAAATTTTGAGAAGTTAGTGATTTTTTGACACAAATCAGCACAATTTCTGGTCAAATGTTTTCAGATTGTTCTATTTGTTATAGAAAAATCTTTTTAACTAAATTTAGTTAAAAGATTTTTCTATAATAAATGGCAGCGCTGTTACAAGAGTTGAATAAGGTTGGTGAACTAAGATTCAAAGAATATAAGAAATTAGTGGAATTGGAAGAAAAAAAGAGATATAGAATCTTGAATTTGGAGAAAATGAAAGATAAATTCGGTTTTACAATAATTGCCGAGTTGGAAGATTGTAAAGTACACTTGCCGAACAGATTTTTGACTGTTTTGGATGAGAAAAAGATTAAAGAATTAAACAAAAATGAAAAAGTACACTTGATTGTTACTGGAAAGAAGACTATAAAAGATAAAGGACTGTGTTACAATTAACTTTGTAGAATAAAGATTTCGAAAGATTTTCTGGATTTTTTTTCATTAAAACAGCTTATAAATGTAGAAGCAAACATTGAACAGTAAAACAGCTAAAGATTTCGGGTTATTTTAACATTCGTGCTTTCCTGTTAGATTTTTATTAGATTCGTTTAATGGTTTCAATGAACAGTATTTTACATTGATTTTCTGACTGTCCCCAAAAGTGGTCTAGAACCGGCATATTCATATCTACTTATATATATATATTGGCTTTGCCATTTTCTATCCAAATATACGTATTGTAAAACTCATTTCCCGTTTTTACGTTTTTTTAACCAATTAAATGTTCATCTACTTTAGTATGACTCACAAATTCAGATACATAAAATGTATATACATATACACTTAAGGCATACCTAAAAGTGTTTAAACATATTAAAACCCTTTTTTTGTACATTAAGTATGTGTTGAGGCAGGTATTGAAGGCTAAGTGTTAAACGTTTCAACGTCAGAACGTCGTGTTACTAAGAAAACAAACATAAGAGAAAATTTGTGCGAATACTTAGAAAAATTAATGCAATACATATTATTTATTTTATACATTCCATATTAGTCTGACTACATTAAATATTAGTGCACAGCGATACACTACTTTATGTCTAATCGATTTGAATCGAATCTTTGTATTCATCTTATAGGTAAAAGATTGCTCCAAAAAGCTTTCATATACATTCCGGTAAACAAACCCAAGCTAATTCAACTACCTTCGGGTGACAGATCCATATTACATACTTATCTCACCTTTCACATTTGTAAAGGATCATTCTAATTCAAGGTTTATAATTCAAGGTATAAAATATTAAAACAATGACAGTATAATTTTTACTTTAATATTTTGAGATTTTATGATATTATTTTTGTAAAGTCTTTGACGATAGATTTTTTATGACATTACTCTATTTAGTGCAATTATCAAAAAAAAACATTTCGATGTAAAATGAAATAGCATTGACAAAGTCGGCTGGTGTAATGCCAATGTTTATAAAGGTGTATATAGAAGTTCCGTCGTCATCTTCAGTTTAGATAAAGAGGATTTGTTTGTAATACAGTTTTTACATACGAGTATGTAACTGGGCTAGTCCGGGCCTTTGCACAAAAAATGTTTTTGTAACTTGCCAATTATTTTTAGCTGTTAAGACCTACTCAGTTCATAAATATTGTTTTATATAAAACTACAATTTTATTATTTTATAAGGTGTTTTATAGGGTGTATATAGGTAACTATTTTATTGACAAGGTTCTATATCATGGTAATAGCACCACATTTATGTAGTTACGAAGCGCCACGCCCTGTTTTGTAAACGTTTAGTCAACCTCTGAGGGCCAATATACGTATCTGGCTGAGCGTTAATGAAGACTATCAGTCGAAGGTATGGAACAATTTCATTTATGTATGTCTATGTTCCCGATATCTTGAAAACAATCTGACCTAATGAACTTGTGCATAAAAGTTAATTTCTAAATGAAGAATATTGAGTTCGATGATGGTGCATGTCAACTCTGTGGGATTTGGCTGAGCGTTAGCGAACATTTTTATGTCTTATTGGTAAATATGACAGCAACAAAAAAATTTTGTCGAAGTACTCTCATATGACATTTTAACGTAAGACACATTAAAACATGTAGCCTAGCAATACCAACACATACAAGTTCATTTTATGATGTGTAGACGTTTGTTATTTAAACACTGATATGAAACTTGATGATTTAAACAATGATTTTTAATTAACAAAAATGTCATTGTATCATGTGGCAAGAAGTGTCGAGAAATATACCTCTTTGAGGCTTGTAATTTTATACAAAACTTCACATGTATGTAGAAAAGAATGAGTGGTGGATGTACAACCATGGCATTTCTTCTTTGTATGAAGTTTGTTTTTGATGATGGAAGGATTGTGAAAGAAATAGGAAAGGTGTTCCTATTTAGTTGCTATTTAGTATTACTGAAAGATAGTAAATCTCCAGCAAAATCCTGCTTCCTTAAAGGAATTTGGCTGAGGATGTTAAAGCCTATTACATAGTAGGCTGAAAACATTTCTCTTTTGTTAGCCCAGGAATGTACAACGTTCTTTTGTATAACGTTCGAGTAACAACGACCCACTACAGCGTTAGCGTTACTTGTACTTTGTATTTGTACAGCGTTGTAGCCTGTTACGAGCAACACGTGGTGATGGTTACTCCTTGTAGTAACATATACAGAGCAGTAGCATCTCCTGACATGGATTTATCCGGTTCGATGCCATGTACCTGTAATCTCCTTAATCTCCTTACGCTGCAGAGAGATATTATAGAAAAGGAACGAAACTCGTTTTACTAAAATGTTATTATAAACTATTATCAGATTTATATCTGAAATTATATTATATTAAATTATTATATCTGAAATATATATATCTCAAAATTTGATTATGTGCATTTTTTAGACTTGTCAGTTTAAAAAGTTTTAAATCCTTTTTCTGTATTTCTTCTTTCAACCTCATTCTTAAATAAGCAAATTGTTTCAAGGCAGCTTGTATGAACTGGAAAGCCGTAAGAAAAAAGAGGTTTGGTGGTGACGCTGTTAGATGTTCTTTGAGCAGATCATATAAAATAACTTTGGAGATGGGTAAATACCTAAATACTTCCTGGCCCTAATTTTTGTCACTAAGAGTAGAATCACAATCCTTGACATCGTCACCGTCCCTCGTCTTCTTGTACTAACTAACCATAACCATTGGCCAGCACATCTGTTTTTATATGTTTCCTAGCGTAATGCTAGGTATATTAAAATTATTATCAGCGTTCAAATCAATGGCTATGTTACTGTATCTCTTCTACTACCTTCAGACTGTATTCCGTTCTGTCCAATTCAAGCTTGCACCATATGTAAACAATTACTTGCAAAGGTTTAGGTCTCTCTTTATAATATTTTTTAGGCTCATATTTTATTTTATCATGCAGATATTGTTCTTACCAGCTTAAGAACGTGCAAATAAGTACTTTATCAAACCCTTCTGATATATTAAAATGTAATATTGATTCTTGTAAAGATGATAGAATCTACAGAGTTTAACCATAACAAATATTACAGTATTCGATAGTTATATCGTTTATTTAACAACCAATGCAATGTACGAAATACAAGGTGTTTGAAAAGTCTGGGTACGGCTTAATATTTTACAAACCGTAGCAGATAACATCTTTAAACTTTGCACAGTGTAAACTATTTTTCCTTGCTATTACCATGACATGCCACCCATGGGGGGACGGCCCACAAAGGAAAACATGGAAATCTTAAATGAAAGCATGCGTCGAGTGATACCTCATTTGAAAGAGCTCACTTAGTAGAGTTGAATTCCGCCAACCGCATCTCAAAAGGTTTATCCAATCAGAAATGGCGGGTTGTTTTAGGTACGCATTGTGAAGTACATTATGCGCTGCCATTTCTGACTAGATCATCGTATTCTGATGCGGTAGGCGGCGTTTCACTATACTAAACCGATGTGTTTTCACTGACTTTTTTAATTAGCAAATTATGTCATAAATGTATAACACAATAAATAAAACTAAAAAACATTGATATTTAAGCCGTACCCAGACTTTTTCAAACACCTTGTATATTGAATAGTTTTGACTATTCTATTAAAAGACTTAATTAGCCATACATAGTGTTTTTAATGTGTGTGATTAAAAATGTAATACACATAATGTAAACCATTGTCCTTATTATATATAGTTGCTAATAAACTATTTAAATTAATCAAATTTCTTTCATAACTAAACGCATTCATTCTTTCTCTAAAATAAGCGTCTACATAGTGTAATAAAACAGCGTTCTTAATAGGTGGAAAATGAAGCCTTCATAAATTACACAATATAGTGGTGAGTTTTAAAATAAACAATGATCCACGAACGTATCGAATAAGTCCACAATAGGCATTGTTTATCGTATATTCTTGTCAAACGCGTCACCCTTAAGCCCTTGCTGTGTTGTTTCTGACAACTACTTGCGTGTATGAAGTTTAAAATTAAATTGAACAAATACTTTAAACAATTATTTCAATTATATTTCACCCTAATATCCTAAAGAAGTCTATAACGTTTCCCACCGTGTTAGCTTCTATTAATACAATTAATAAAGAAATTAAAATTAATCGAGAAATTGATTCAGAATGGGTAGTAATAAAACACAAATATTTGAAAAGATTATTCGAAGTCTATTTTGTATACTGATATCACGAAAGTTGTCTCGTAATTTATTTAAAAGATATTTAAAACGTCTTAGTTCTTGTAAACTAACCCTTAAAATCATCTAAATTTTCATTTTACATAATGAGTCTATTCGAAGATAACCATCTCCAGTCAACAACTGATGTTAACAAAAACTGTCACATCAATCCATGCTCATCCGCTTTTGAAGGAGAGTAGAAGGGGATATTTATAACGACTGGGTGTCAGCTAAACTGTTCAGTGATCAATACGAAATCAAGCAGTCGCAGCTCCTCAAACGACTACATTTTTAAACGCCATCCTGATTGAACACATCCAGGTCAGTATTTACTGATTCACGCAACTAAGACTAGACACAGAGAGATGTATGTAAATGGATATGGATGGTCTGATGCCAAACTGAACCAACTCCAATTTCAATGTTTTTCCGGTATTGTCATTTCTTACTTTATAAAATACAATACAATTCACATGCCAGAGAGAACCATATTAAACAGCTGAGTTTTGTGAGGGAAATTTTATTTTTCTGTTTTAACCATACGGGGAATTTTGATTTTGTTTGTGTGGCAGACTGAACTAACTCCTGAAAAAAACATGGCTGACGCATTAGAGTTGGTTCATGGTGCATCCTCTTCTTTAATAAATAGTGAGTTAAACTCCAGTTTATCCGACTTATTTTGAAGATTCTGGCGACGAGTACATCCCACCTCAACATGCTGAAGATAGTAGTGAAGGTAATATTTTCACAATTTACTAATTATCTAAGGTCATTTCAATTATATGCAATAGGTTAGTGTACATTAGCATTTCATCTTATGCCAAAGTGAACTAACTATTCCCTCCATAATATCAGCTGTTGTGGTTGTGTTTTTTGTAACATATTAATGTTGTAGCCTTTCAATAGTGTTCTGTTAACAGATATCTGCAATGCACGATATACTATCTGTTGTCATAACTGGGATTTTGGAGTTAGTTCACTCTGGCATACAGTGTTCAGATATTTAAATGATGTTAGTTCATTCTGGCAGACGAGATTGTAAAAATGCTGATTGTTTGTTTGCCCCTGGATTTTTATAAAGCTTATAGACAATGATAATAGATTAATTAATTCATTTTTTAATAAAACAAACCTTATTTTGTTTTTTGTGTGTGTATATATTGGTACATTATTACTACAGTAATCCTTTTACCACCATACTTTAATAAAATAGGACTATTTTATATTGTTGGCTTTGTACATGCTTTATATTGGCATTAATGTTGCAGATGATGTCCCATGTGGTTCTAAGCAAAAAAGGAAGAAGAAGAAGAAGAAGGATGGAAAAGATGTTGGGGCAGATGGATCAGAAATGAGACAGGAAACACTCGTAGCAACAGAAGAAAACCCACCCGAGAAGAAGAGAAGAAAGAGAAACTACGGAGATCCAGCTAAGTGGAAAAAAAATATTAGAAAGATAAATCGAAAACTCAGGAAAAGCTTATGAGAGTACTAGTGGTAATCCTGTTGCAAGTAAAATATTTGAACCGTTTGACTGTAAATGTAGAATGAAATGCGCTGAAAAAGTTAATTATTGATGAAAGGAAAAAGTTTTTTGATCTCTTTTGGAATTCAGGGTCATTTGATACACATACTGCTATTATTGGTAGGTCTGTTAAAGTTCGAAATGCTTTTGAAAAAAAGGGTTCTGATGATTCAAAGAGAGAATTCTCTCGTTTACTATTATTTGCCATGTCAAAATATTGATGTCAGGATTTGTAAAAGTATGTTTATAAAAAACACTTAAAATAGATAGCGCGAAGATTCATCGCTCACTGATGAAAGTTAGTCGTGGTGAGGTTGTAGACAAAAGAGGTAAAACATACGCCTCAATAACAAACTATCAGAGATGAACGAATTAAACTCTGTTAAAAATCATATATCATCTTTTCCTGCCTACACTAGCCATTACAGTCGCAAAGATAATCCAAACAAATAAAGTATTTAGGGGCTGAATTAAATTTAAGTCTAATGTATAGGTTATATGCCCAAAAAATGGAAGCTGATAATGTTAAAGATCAGACTGTGTCTCAGTCAATGTATGAAAAAAATCTTTTACAAAGACTTCAATTTAGGTTTTAAGACAACCTCATAAGGACACTGTAAAGTGTGCGATTCATATAATGTCCAGAAGAAAGCGATTGAGAGTGAACTAGACTCTGCAGAAAAAAAATTGAAACTCAATCAAGTGTTGGCCAATACTGAGCTTCACCATAGAAAAGTAAATGCAGCAAGAGATGAAATGAAGCGGGACATGCAATTTGCTAAAAACGGCGAATGCACCGTTTTTAACTTTTGATTTACAGAAGACATTCTCATTGCCAAAGGTTCCTACAGGAATAGCATATTATAAGAGGCAATTGTCCGTTTATAATTTAGGCGTTCATGACTGTGCCTCGTCAAAAGGAACAATGCACCTTTGGAATGAATGTCAAGGAGGAAGGGGACCAGATGAAATTGGATCCTGCCTTTTGAAATACATTTCTGACCATCCTACAAAAGAAAAGATTGTGTTGTGGTGTGCGACTCATGTGGTGGCCAGAATAGGAATTTCAAAATGGTTATCCCTACTCATGCGACTAGTGCAAAACCCTTTAAACAACATTAAAGAAATTGAGCAAAAATTTCCCATACCAGGCCACAGTTTTTTGCCAAACGACACGGATTTTGGTCACATAGAAAAAAGCATGAGAAGACACGGAATACATTTATGTCCCATAACAGCTTGCTGAAATAATAAAGGGATGTAGGTCAAAGAAGCAAAGCATTTGAAGTCATTACTATAAAGGAAACAGATTTGATAACTACTGATCAAGTTTGCGCAGCTCTTACAAACAGAAAAGAGTGTGACGGAGAGAAAGTTGAATGGTTAAAGATCAGAAGTTTATGTGTGTAAGACAAAGTCATCCTTATGTCATGTATTATAAGTACACACACAATAGTGATGTTGAGTACCACTCAATCAGTCTCAGTAAACGGCTCCAAAAAAAAGAAATCAAAAACCCTTGAAACCAAGAGGTCTGAACCCAGTAAGACTCAAGTTCCTCTTCACCATCTTCCTTTAGTCACAAAGAATCCTAACGGCAAACCTCTTTCTTCTGAAAAAAAGGCTGACTTAAAATCAATGTTAGAACTTGTGCCACCGATTCACCATGGATTTTATGAAGACTTGTTCCAGAAACAGGAAATAACTACCAGTGAAATCAACGATGAAGGAATTGGTTGATAATCTATAAGTTTTATTAAATTTGACCTTGTTTTTAATTTTGTAATACTGTGTTTGTTTGGTCTTCTCACTTTTTAAATAATAAAAATCAGAATGAAAAATCAGTAATGAACTTATTATTCCTCCCTAATTTAGAAGTAAAATCCACCTTAGAACATTTTAGATACAATTCAGTAATTTTAAAGATGAAAGAAAAATATTTTAAGTAACTTATTTTACATATAAATATTGGTTCACTGAAGCACCCAGGGTGCAATGGTAAGTTTCATGAACCAGACTGAACCATGTCAGTACAAAAAAATTTTGAAAAAATATTTTCATCCCTTGCTGAGTTTTATATTAATTTTTTTCAGTAATTATGAAGATACAATTAGTGTAACTTTTCAGATTATCACAAAACAACAATATGTTTTTCTCAAATTTCAAAGTGCTATTTAGCATCAAACATTGAAAATCTATTATTGTTCGTACTGAAAAATTAAAAAATATGGAGTTGGTTCACTTTGGTATCAGACCATCCATATATTCTATGTAAAAATATAGATAAATGATTCCACTTCCAATGTTAGTGACATGACCAGACAAAATAGGATTGTACGTCTCTCGGGTAATTCAGTTATCTTCTTACTCAGTGATTCATGCCAAAATCTATATCTCCGTTAATATTCACCAAATTTGCATAACTTGAATGTGTTAGATTCCATAAATTATTGACGTATTTTATTTTTCTTAAGGAGTGTACGATATAGAGTTGTTTTCTCTTTTAATTTTAAAACTATTTGATACTTTAAATTTCATAAATAAATAGTGTGATACATTAAATTATTAGGTACTTTTTTCACATTACTTAGGTAACTATTACTGTGATCCAAATTTAATTTTAACTACTACAAGCGTTCATGAGTGTTAACAATACAAGTATACAATAAGTGTTAGTGTAAAAAAATATATCCAGGTGGACGGAGGAATATACAAAACATTCAGAATATATGATTATTGGAGCAGAACTATTTATTTTAGTTGTAACGGCTCCACTACCACTGTTTGATAGTCTGTTTCGGAATTTATATGTTGCATATTTCAGGTTGTAAATTTACGAATATATGAGGTTTGTATACGTGTTAACAATTACGATAGGATATTTTTCATATTACAATAGGATTTAATATAGTCAATACCAATTATTTTTATTATTTTATTTTAAATTGAATTATGACATTTAAAATGCGTTATTTTTTATTTCTAAGTTATATATTATACAAAACAGTGAGAATAGCGTTTACGTGTACAATAAAACAAAATAAATGTTTTTAGCTTTAAAAATATTACGGTAACTCAGAAAAAAATTCTATACAGTAGTTAGAAATCAGGATTTATTTAGAAGTGAATTTTATAGTTTCTTTCTAGAGTTATTTCTCTATACATTCACAAAAACACATTTTCACCAATACAAATATATACAAACATTAAATTTCCTAGTTAAATATTTAGTGTCAGATTTACTCTCAGATAAAATAATCCTCGGGATACAATATTTACTATAGATATATAAGAATTTGTATACGATTACAACTTTATTATTATCTATACAAATTCTAGTTTGTATATACATGTGATATACTGTTACATTTAATTAAGATTAATCGCTTTTAATCTTAAATGTAACGATATAAAACAACTGCATGAAACAATGACTTTACAATATTTTAGTGATTTGTTTATAAATCACGTCGGCCATGATTCTATCATGAACAAGTTCTCAAAAAATTGATGATATTACTCCTAAGATTTGACTAAAGTTACGAAACTCAGGATCCTTCGATGGACACTCGTGGCAGTTTATTCTAAACCCCAGATGTCGTGGAATACTAGCAATCGGATTTGTGTGACACGTTTAATGTCTCTGATAAATAGAAATAATGTAGAAATAATGCTGAATGTCGCACCTAAATGTAATTTGGCTTGTAAATATTGGTAATTTAAACAAGCATTTAACTGCCTGTAATATATATGTATATACTAATATAAATTAAAATGTACATGATTTCAGTTTAATAGCTCTGTATCATGTAAATAACCATAAATTATCTATACGATCTAACTTGACTATTTTGACTGTTGAAACATAATTATCCGTCAGAAACTTATTAGTATGAAATTATATTGAGATAATTATTATAACATTAAAATATAATAAACCATAATACAGAACATAATATATTTATTATTATTTACAGCACATGTTGATTCTGTTACTACAAAATATTTTAAAAATATCACATTCTAAATAGCATTTGTACTGGAAGAACGCTGCACACTCGATTTTATATTCTAGTTTTGCCCCTTAAAGTTTTGCATTGATAAACCTGCTGGAAGATAAAAGTGATCTGGATGTATACATTTAAATAAATTCATTCATATTATCAACAATGAATTTAAGATCAACATTGCAGGGTATGTTGAAAGCGTTGAATGTGAATGTATATTCCATGTATGTGCACAGGTGTCATCGACGCAGTAAGCGATAAAGGCGACGCGTTTGGAAAATATATTGACAGTGCTTCGTGTGAATGGATTCGATACGTTCGGGGATTACTGTTTATTTAGAGCTCAGAGTAACTTTTGTTGCGTATTTTAAATATTATTTTTTCAATTGACGGGATGGTTTCCTTTATAGGCAGTACTTTTGTCATTGTATGGCAGTATAAAGATTACTATAAACTACGGCATTATTGCGGTAATTCACAAAATTAACTATGTTTTGGAAATTAAGTTTTTAGTAATTAATGTTTTTTATATTAATTGTTAATAACAACAATAGTCTAAAGGGAAATGGATAAACAAATCTGAAATATTTCAATGATGTCAGTTATTTGAAAATGATTGTAAGTAATGTTACATTTCATGTTGAAGGATGTTGTTTACTTTACTAGAGAGAGATAATACTATATTGGTAGCTCATTAAATATCGAAAATGGGCTGATTATGTGGCAGTTATTTCACACCCTAAGTTTTTTGTTTGTTTGTTATTCAATATAATAATAGTAAATTTTTTCCAAGAACTAATTCGTATTGCAAAATATTTGCCACACTTTCCTACCACAACTTGTTTTTAATCTTTATGTTGTATATAACAACGTATACTACGAACAAATCTATTATACGAGTAGTAAATTATCTATAATGCTCGCCTTTACCGAAATGTAACTGAGGCGTTACAGAAAGTGTAGTGAGTGAGTTATTTTCATTCTATCGACACTAATACAGGCCAATGTGTATATTTCTTGCTGCCCAGCAAAGTCGACTTCTTTCATTGTTACTAAATTTATCAGAATTGGTTTTAATTAATTCCTTCCTAAAAATTACTCATATTATTTAATAGTTAAATGCGACACTTTTTAAAATCAATCTGCTTTTCGCAATTGAATCCAAGAATAAGAGAGATAGT
The DNA here is from genome assembly GCF_021130785.1 of Homalodisca vitripennis. Classification (NCBI taxonomy): domain Eukaryota; kingdom Metazoa; phylum Arthropoda; class Insecta; order Hemiptera; family Cicadellidae; genus Homalodisca; species Homalodisca vitripennis. The sequence goes on from NC_060207.1 coordinate 68,069,319, forward strand.
AAGTGAAATTATTTACATAAATCTATACTACATAATGAAATGATTATTAGTATATAATTGTAATATTATTTTTAAAACTAATATTTCAAATAATTATTCCGTTTAGTTTATGAAGGACAACATTTTAGACAAAAAGTGTTTTTATTTTTTGACCAATTTCTTGTATAATATTACCAAAAGCTCAGAACAAATTTTATGTAATAGAGACTTTTGTTACACTGAAGAAGAGAAAAATCTCCTTCATATCAAAGAAACTGTTACGTCAGTTAGTTTAAAACCTACACTTCATTCTTGACCTCTTCACTGAAACTGAAGCCTTTCAACAAGAGAAACACTTTCTCAAGTGGAACTAATTTATCTTTCATGAATTACCAACATTCATTTGGTTCGTTGAATTACTAAATACCTTTGTTAAAATATTATTCGAGTGTACTGATTACAAAAAAAATCATCTCATATTGGCAATCGATGAACTATTTATTATTTATACTTACTATCCCTGTTTATTTATAATGCAATTGTCCTAGTACTACATGTAATCCTTTAAGATTTTTGTGGCTCTGACAAAAAGAATTATGAACATATGAAATGGTAACTTAACTATTTTTAATAATTATACCATAACTACTTATTTAAATAATATTTTAAAGAAATTTACAATAGCCTTCTTGAAATAGTTTAAAAGAAGCCGTCTTCTATTGTACATTTTCAATACACTCTTAAGAAACCTTTAATTCCCAGTCAGCTTAAGATAGTTCATTTGAAGGATATTTATAGACGCTGCAAACTTTGTGAATGTATAAGAGACAAATTTAATCTCTAGTTCAAAATCAATCTGATTTTGAATTTGAATTTAATTTTCATCATCAATATAAAAAATAAGAGAAAAGATAAATTACATCAATGCTTTGGTATAGATCGAGCATTGGTAGAAAAACATTGTAAAGGTTTTTAATTATATTTAAAGTCATAAGGTGGAAATGAGAACAGTTGCTATAACAAATTTTTCGTTAAACAACTCCTACATATCTCAAAGCTACGTCTTGTTCTCAATAGTCAGAGCTTGTTGGGTCATATTTCTCGGATATTACTCTAGAACAGGATTGTCTCTCCCTTTCAACTGGAAAAGATGACACCGATTTTACACTAGAGCTTTAACATTTACTATTTACAGGATTGTAGCAATGTAATCACTGTTATTAATTCTTAGAATTATTCTCATCATAAACATCATATCTAATTATTATTTGCTACTGTTGTCGAAGCGGTGTATTTAATTCTGTGAACCTATACTAGGTAAACTGTATGAGGAAACACTTCAAATTACACTATTTTTTAGCATTTTAGATCCTTATGGAATGAGCCACTACTCTATGAGTATCTTAACTTAACTGGAATAAGAAACCTCCTCACGAACTTTTTGAAATACTTTGAGACACACTGGAGGAGGTTAGGAAAGAAACAAGATGGAACTTATAGCACCGGTAATTACACATATAGGTCGATCTATCTACCTATAATCAATCACTTTTATAGCAAAATATTACAATATTGTGTAAGGTTAATGATACAAGATAAAGAATATTAACTATGATTAAATATCCTTATAAAATATATGAGAATCTAAGTAATTGAATATACTCGTGTAAAGTTTCCGTATAGTACCGTCAGTCTCAAATATTTATATATTTTGAATCAGTTACTTGTTTTGTGCCAATTCGTACACTTTTTATACCCATTGGTATTGATCACTTTAGAGTTACTAAAACGTGTTTTACTAAAAAGAAACTTTATTATGTTGTTTTGTGCACATATGTGAATGATAATAATAACTTGAATCTAAATTTACTTGTCTAACGTAAATTATTGTGAAAAAAATTACCTGTATGTAACAGTATACATTTTATTTATCACTAAATCCGATTGGAGATAGATTAGTTGATGAAACGTAATAATGAACAACAATATGTTTAGGCTTTTAACTGCTTCTTCTCAAAACAATGAAGGATTTTGGTATATACGAGTATGATCATTATCCATCACTAGCTTCCAACAACCATTTTAAATACCCTACTCGTTATTTACAATACAGGAACTACGACGCTGAATGACAAAGGAGAAGTGTTTATAATAACGTTAACAATGGTACAGTGTAAATACAGATACACAATGACAAGACGCTGCATGACATTGTAAAATATTGTTCGAAGATTGGTAGTTTACATCTTTAGAAAGAATCTATGGTGTAGTGTTTAGATAAATATCACAGATATTCGTAGAGTCGGACCCACCATGACATTTATAACATATATTAACTTATAAATTCTTTGGTTATTACAGAAAAACCTAGTCTATGCAGTAGGCTACTTTTATATTTATTTTCCGTTGTTTTATATATGTCAGATTATGTATGTTTCAAGGTGTTTTAAAACAGTTTTTGTAGATTACATAATCTTTAATTTAAAAGTTTACTTTATAGTATAAGCATTTATAGTATAAGCAGAAATTAAAAATGATCAATTTCGTGTTATATATCGTATATAAAACAAACTGTAGCTAGCCAATTACCAAGTAAAAGTATTAAAAGTAACTTATATTAAATGCTTTTTCAATGCAATGGTGTCAGAAAACTGCATAGATTTTTTACTCATGTTCTCAATAAGTTCCTCATTCTAGGTTTGATACATAAAGAATTTTATTTCGCTTTCAGGTACGTAGGTTCTAAATTTTGGAACATTTAGATTGGGCTTGTAAATATTTAGCAAGAAGTTTTTATTACTATTCGTTTTCATAAAATTATACGTAGTACCATCCTTTAAAACGTTATCATGTTCTTCTCCTAGCCTTTAATATTAAGGTGAAGAGCATTATTTATGTATTTTAAAAGTGAAGACTATTTTAATTTTCCTTTGTGTTGACGTTCTTTGGAGTTTGCGTTTTTTATAAAACCACTATCCTTTTATATTGAATATCTCTAGATTCTGCAAGAGTTATAAAGAAAGGATTTGCTAAACAAGTTTACCCAATTTATGTAAAGGAGTACAGTTGTTTTTCTTACATTTATATGAGTATGTACATATAAGAAACACCACTGTATCCCATTAGATCTCTATTGTACTTGTATGCAGTTCTCCGAGAGTTTATAATTTTGTTATTTATCAATTTTTTTACTGAAGTTCATTTTTCCTAATGTAAAGTCACGATCGCAAGATAAAAATCTCTTTTGTTTGGAATTTATTAATCAGTACTTTTGATTTTTAAGAATAATAAAGTATGAATAAGACAGAACAAGGATTTGTTCTTGTTCTAGCACTTTTAACGTGTTATTAATAGACAAAGATATTCAAATCATTTCTTTTGATTTGTTTTGGTATTATAGAATAAAAGTACCTACTTCGTTAACACTTTTTCATAATTTCTCTTTGTAGTATATTGTATGTAATATTCCTATTATTAGTTTCCGACTTAGTGCAGTAAGCGATGATAAATACAGAAATGTAGGGCATTTTCCAGTGGCGACCACTGCTCAGAGCAACTTAAGACCGAAGTGCCATGTAAGTTCTTATAATTATAAACAACGTTGTGTAACGTGTGAATTTATGCACCACGTGTCTCTCCATGATTCAACACTCTAGAAGCTTTACGTCTAATGCAACTTCAGTCAATGATGAATCCTCCTAAATCTGAGAGTTATATTCCTTTAAAAATGTTTACACTATAAGAATTGTTGTAAAGACGTTTATTTTCTAGCAACCCGTTTCTTCAAACTTCCTCCCCAAATACCTCCCCAAATTAGTGAGTACACGTAAACAATAGGCCGCAGGACTCCAATCTCCAAGATCATGGTGTTTAAATATTCCAAGACTGTGAGCTCTTCTTGAAATCCACCTACTTTAGATTTCCTCCATGTTCAAATTCTAGTTTTTGAATGCATTCAGCCTAGAACGTTCCAATGTATGAAATGATCCAGCTACTACACATTTTTGCGATGGTTCCGGTCTATTAGTTTAGTGATAAAGGAAAAATATTTTTCAATAACGACAAAAACTAAAGACGATTCAGAACTCGCTTTAAAATGGATTAGTATAAAACTTTCCGCTATGTATTACAAATTAATCATAATTGAACGGAATTGATTTTTATATCTAATATAATTGCATTGCCTTTAGCTCACAAATCTTACGACAGTTTATTGTTATAGCTTTTCAAAATATTTCCATAAGACGTCATCTATATTTATTTTACCAAGTGTGAACTTACTAGCTGCATGAGAAATGCATACATTAGGTTAAGATATATTTTCAGGTATTGTATAACTCACCTCAACTCTGTACTAATAACACAAACTCTTTACAGAAAGCCACTACTGGTATACTCAACATTATGACATTCCTTTATTTTGTCCATTTCTAAAAAAATGTACCTGATTTTCCAAACGAAATATGGTAGCTGGATACAATTGCATTTTACAACAGTATCGAATAAAGCAGTGTGATTGGAGAACGAGGATTTAATCCATTGAATGTTATTCTAAGAAAGATAGATGTTTAAATCTGGTGAGTGGAGCAGCGTGACGGATGATGAAAAATAATAAAGGATTTCGTCGTTTAGAAATGTTTCTTCTCTAAACAGTATAGGTATTTGTATTTATTCAAGTAAAACTACTTTCATTATTTTACTTGGTACGTTCAAACATTATAAATAACATAAGTAATAATCTATATTTTTTTAAAATAAAATAGAAAATAAAATTCATATGTGATTACCCATATATAACATATGTGAAAGGATTCCAAACATAAAATTTTCAAACAATATTACACATACTATGGGGTCATATTTTCATTATAAGTACTGTTTTCAATTATAGCTAGACTTGTTGTTAATTAGTTAATTTCATGACATATAACTTTATCATTACGACAGATAGATTTTAAACAATATTACCTCATACTATGCTTTAAACAAAGACATTTATAATGAGTTCGGAAGGCTATAAGTGAGTTAATCAATACTTGTATTAAGTTTCTCGTGTTTATTTATTTCAACAAACATTAGTAAACATTATTTACCAGCATCAAAAGAAGGTACATGTATAGCTTCCTTTACTTTTCATTAATAAGATTGCATTAAGGGTTGTGCACTACAAATTCGCACACTCGGTAATACTTTAATACTTTGTAATAGCCTGTCGGTAAATGGTTCATTACTAATTGAGTGAAAAAACTTGCTTTTTAGCAACTCGTTTCCTTGGAAGAAATATTTAAAACAGTAACTTTTACCACTTACCACGCCAATATAATTCTAAATCTATGACAAATATCAAATTACGTACATTATATAAAGAGTCAAATTATTCACAAAGAGTAATTAGAAACAAATCATCCACCAAAATTCATTGCGGAGCAAAACTCATGGATTATGTCATGATTAAACATTAAAATTTTTATTAAATGTACAACTACTAAAAAGAAAAATACAAATTTTAACACTTTTGAAGTTTTATTTTTATGATGTACATTTCAGATTCGAAGAATCTATCTTCAGGTACAGCAGTGAATAAATAAAGTAAGCAAATAATTGAACCCAATTCCAGAAATACCATGATGAATAAATTCCAAAAGTTGAAAATATTAGGTATTTGTTGCATGTGTGTAAAGTGTTAAGATTATTTTCGATGTCTGTGTATATACGGCGTTATTGGTTAGAACCTTTTGAATTTGATGATGCCTTTAATCCTTTTACATGTTCATTAAATATAATTTTTAAGGATTAGCTGGTTTTTCCGATATGGTGGTTTTTTTTTTATTTTGGTATCTGAATTATTTTTATTTTTGATTAAAAGTCCGAGGTAAATTGAAGTGTTGAAAAATAATAGATATCTTTGTTTATAAAATCATTTGTTAACTTTGTGGCAATGTTAACTAAAATATTGTGATCGAATATTGTTAATATCTAATTGTTCTTTCATCTTAAAGTCTTCTTTTTTGTTCTCCTTTGATAATATTTCAATAGTGCTCGGTTTGTATCCATTATTTTGGGCCATGTATTAAACAAAATTTAATTCTTTATGAAAATCTGCAGTTTTAATTGGAATTTTTAGCCGTTTTTAGAGACGTGGTTGATTTTATGAGGAAGAGATAACTAAATCTGTCTGTGTTTGTTTTCTGTAAATTTTGAAATTGTGCTTTTTGGTAATGTTCGTTGTAATCAAATAAAGGTAGTTTATTTAATTATTTTCTTCATTTCATAAGTAAAATTAACATTGAGACGAATTTGGTTTAACGTTGTTTGAACATATCTGTTAGTTTTGTATTTTGTTTGATCAGACTATCTAGGTTACATTTTAAAATTTAAAATAGTGTAACTAGTCCATAATTAATTATTATCTTAAAACCACGTTGTGTATTAACAAATTCAGTTAGCTGTTATGAATTGAATAAACACTTTTTCAAGGGCAATTCAATATAATATATATCTTATAATCTGTATTGAAGACGTCATTTGCGAACGCAATCAACTGTTGCTTAGAATAAATATTTATCAAATAAAAGACATTTGATATCTTTACTTAATTAATATCATTAGACATGTGTAAGAAAGGCATAGTTTATTTCGAAGAAAGTATTAAAACGTGATTTGTATAAAACGTTGTACTTATAATTGCTAAAGAAATGTTTTAATTTTAATTTTAAATTTAAATTCTAAAACGGTTTCTGCACTTCTGAAGTGAAAGGATAATCCTGAATTGTCAGTCATCAGCAACCAGATCTCCATTTTAACAATTGTTTTACTTAGTATTACTTAGTATTATTTCCTGGATCATTGTTTTCTTTATTAAAGTACGTTTTTGTAAATAATAATAGTTCCGTAATTTAGTTTGGTTGCATTCCATTTTTAATTATACGTTATTATTCTATACTTTACCTGAGAAAATTATAGTGAGAGGCGATTAGACAATGTTATAAGCTTGTGTCAATATACTAGTACATTTTAAGATGGTTAAAAATGTTAAGTTAAGTAAAATATTTAAACAAACTTGTATATTATTCTGTTATATGAGGAATAATCTGCAAGATAGCCTAAATATAAAATTTGTACTTGAAGTTTAATAATAACGGTACTAAAACAATAAATTTATTATAAACTATCCCTATATATGTACAGTGCCATAAAACTTGGCATAGTGCCAAACTTACCTGATGAATGCTATTTTATTGTACATAGTGTTTAGCGATTCCTGGAAATCATATTACAACAAGCTGTATCCTTCTCTTTCATGATTTACATACACTTTATCACCGTCTAAACTATACGGTATTCATTTATTTCTGCTCACTGAGAAATATTGTGAATCTAAAAGTAATATGGAGTCTGGGAACATAAATAGTCCTATTCGTTCCTTTAAAGTTTAAAGGTCAACATATATCTATAAAAAGATAATAACACAAACTCAATATTTCTCACTGTAGTCTATAAACTATGAACCGAAATTACTATATGGTTGAATAACTTAAAACCTTGGTGTGTTATCTAGCATCAGTAAATTTAATAAGGGAATTTAATTTGATCGTGTAATCAAATAAACTTTAAATCATTCAATTGTTGTAACAAATATCCTACTCGTTACTATAGTATTTAGAAAGACTAGGGTTTGATGTTTCTATTGTACAGAAAAAAATCCCTTTAAGTATGGGGTTGAAACGTGAAAGGTGGGATAAGTATGTAATATGGAACTGTCACCCGCAGGTAGTTGAATCAACTTGGGTTTGCCGGAACGTATAAGTAAGCTTTGTGAAGCTTTTATATTCAGAATTTATCTAGTGAGTATAAAAATACAGCTTGCTTTGACATCTAAATGGTTAAATTATAAATTGATGAATTTTCAAGTACCTAAATTTATAATGCATTAAATAGCTGTTATTACATGATTTGATATTAAGATTTACTATTATTTATTACTATATCAATTGTATTATTATTACATAAAAAATTAAAAGCAGGAAGTTGTGGATCTTTCCTTTCATTTTCTCTAATCAACGCAGGGAACTTTAGAACTCAAGACCGTTCATAGACACATTTCATGTAACAATCGGTGTAACCTAGATCTCTTTTCCAGGCAGGAACAAGGACTTTGCAACAATTCAAGGACATTATTGTGCAAATTCATGTAGTATTGTTGTTGATGAATTTGACGATCTCCATCATAAGCCGTAAGTTCCATTTAGTTTCCAAAATACACAGTTTAAATATTGAGATGAGATCGACTTGTAACCGACAATTCCGCACGTGTGCTTTCTTTGAATCAACTTATTCTAATAATATTAGGTAACTACCGAACTTAGAAAAGTCATATCGTTTGAATGTATATTTAACTCAAGAACTTAATTCACTAGAATCTGTGTATTGCACCTCCTTTTGCAATTAATTTGTACATTTTTGTCAATTTATTTCGTCAAACAAGGGAGTGGAGTACATTGTAACTCATGGGTACCTTTTACATTTGTACCCATTTTTTTTTTTTTTTTTTGTTCTCTTAGGACAAGAAGCTTATAAATTGCACTTAGTCCTGTAAGAACCTTTGCGCTGCTTCCTGGAGTGATAGGAATTCAGGATGGGTAAAGTTAGGGAGTAGGGGCCGCCTCCTATCGAGATCCATGAGGAATTTATTAGGGCACTACATCTCAAAGTCATCCCAAAAGAAGGGGAGGCCAGCTCTGAACCAGCCTCTCCAGTCAAAGTAGGCAGGGGGTTGCACACCCTTGTTGAGGTTAACAAGAACCTCTGAGGTAAGGGAACAAACCCCATCAACTCCAACAGTCATCTTCCACAATAGACTAGACCTAACGAATTGCCCATGAACCCCAGTAACTCAACATTTGCGGTTAGTAATGTGCCGCTACTGGACATCCATAAGGTTGCCCAGATTGAAGTGGCACATCTGTTTTTGCTGTGCCCAGTGGTGGGTTCAACTGGTAGGTATAAACCAGCCAGAAGTGATCCCTGCTGGGTATTTGTACTCTTATAAAATATGTTCTATTTAAATGGATTCTTATTTTGCAATACTATTTTATAAAATTGATTATCATAAAATATGGTAATCAAGCAGTAAAGGAATTTATTTTTGGATTTTGAAGTAAGTATAATGTTAATTAAAAGTTAAAAGAAAGCCATTACTGTAAGTATTGAAAATCTAATCAGTGAAACAAAACATTGTAAAGAGTAATTTCTTTTAAGTAGCAATTTCAATGGGAAGTTTCTGAAGTTATATCTCAAGTTAGATATCAGACGAGGAATCCAGGAGTTGCAATTAACTTTAATTTACCTTTTTACTTTCTTGTTAATATTAGCAAAAAACCCTGGCAAATAACATTTTGTCATAAAACTGTATAGAACATACTGCTTCACATAAAAGATAGGCTGTATAATTTCATAATTTGTATACTATCATTATGTTCCTGAAACATTTACGGCATCTTTATTGCTATTATCATTATATATCTACAACGTACTTTAGTTTAAGGAAGCAAAAAATTGTAGAGTATAATTTCTTTTAAGTAAAAATGTTAAAGATAATTTTATTTGAATTATATCTTAAGATTTATAACTGAAGAGAATTCAGAAATTAAATTTACAGTAAGTATGTTAAACATTTTATATTCACATAATTAAAAAAAAACTGTTTAGTGAAAGGCTGCTTCTTTTAGAAAAACGAAACTCTCTAAGCTGACCATGTGTGTGTTGTCTTCTATGCTCTTTGTGGCTATTCAACATTTTCAAAGGCTATTAGTATGGATTACTTACGAAATAGTGAGATTTAAGCGCAATATTTAACACTTTACGCATAAAATATAACTGTATGGCTTGAGTCATTAGTTATCAAACTTGTAATAAGTTAAACTACAAAATACGCAATGGATAAAGTTTAAAACAAAAATAGGGAATGGGAGTGAAAGACATTAATTCTCTTCAAACTTGAAATATTTTTTAATTATTTTTTTTACATCGAACATTTTGTAAAATGTAAAGTACTTTTAATTTTTAATAGTACTATGTACTATTTACCTTACATCAGTACCAAGTAAATTTAAGTAAAAACTTACTTTAAAATAAACTTAATTCCTTCCTTTTCTCGTTTATACTAAAAGAACTTATATTACTGCTTATAAAATATATTTGTATAAAAACTAAATTAGGCATACGTTTAATTTCTGCTCCGATTAGGAAAATAAAAGACAAACGTCTTTTAATGAGGGAAGTACTGCTGCGAGTGGCATATTATTCAGTATTTAGTCCCACACATCTTCATACGGAGGTTTGATTTGTAATAAATAGTTATTGTTTTGGATATCTTCGCCCTTCTTATTATTCACTAAATTTCCTATTGCTTTCAGCTGTACGGCTTAAAGAAGTTGTTAGTAATATAGCCTCGAAATGTGTTCAAATATAAGTAAAGAAAAATGCACATTGTAACAATTTTTGAAGTTTTTACTTGTACGAGCACTTTTAGATTCAAAGAATCCATCTTGAGAACTGGAAGTTAAGGTAAATAAAGAAAGTTAACAAATAATTGAACGAAATTTGACATATTTTTACTAGCGTGGTAGCTAATTTTGTTTTTAATTTGTAGTGTAATTAATTTATAGCCCTTAAAAGTCCATAAGTTAATAAATGTTTTGTTAAAACATAATCGTTATTAAACACTAGGATTAATTTAGGCACTTTTGTAAATTTTAAAATGTATCTCAGATAGTCTAATCGAAGGAAATTAAAGAAAAATGGATATGCTCTGAAATATTGTTTGTGTACATCTCTTCAGAACACTTATTTCATATCGAAACCATGTTCTACAATATATTCATGTTTATGTAACTATTCTGATTATTTCACGCTCCATGTTATAATAAGTGCCCCATACTATAAGCAGAAATATGAAATTACACCCCAAAGACATATGCTGCATCCTAAAATGTAATAAAACGTATTCTATCTTGTCTTTGTGTATTCTAGTATACTAGAACTTTTACATTCCGTAAATGTAGTAAAATAATTTACTGCGATCTATTATATTTATTCTGTATGGTAACAAGTTAGTTCCGTATGATAGGCGTAATTGAAAACTCAGTGCCAACTATATATTGTTAGACAATAAATTAACTGAAATATTAGGTAACTACGTATAGGTAAACTAGAATCAAAATCTACTTTGAGCATAATAATTTTGTCAGTTAAGAACTGATTGCAGAGCGTTAGTTAAGCCTACGACTCGAGGAGCTAGAACATTCAATGTTGTCTGTCTATTCGTAGGGCATCTTAAGAATTATATGAGCTATAATCTTGAATTTTCAAAAGTAACCTCAGCGAAACCTCGTCACGCAGCAAGGTTGTGTGGTGTATCTATATCTAAAAAAGATGTAAAAACTTAAAAATTATTGAGAATCAACAACTTGTAATGAATAATAAAATGAATAACCATGCATTAATAATTAGTTTATTTTTGTAATACATTACGTTTATAGTTTCAAAATGAATTTTTCTTCATAAACACAATCTTGTCCTGGAAATATTTTCTTATGATTCTGTGCAATCCTGGTAGCCTATTGGACCAATAAATACTTATGAAGCGCAAAAAACTGATAATATGTACACACATGTTAGGACTTTTCAGAATATTTATTTTTAAATACTAATACTGTATGAGTTTAAGATGCCGGAAACAAAGAAAGTCCTCAAGCTTTAGAGTAAGAATTACCCAGAACCGTTCCTATGTACCAGTAGAAAACATAATATAACAAACACACCGCAAGCAAAGTTTCTTGCCTACAACTTACAAGTGGGATCAAAGGAAACTTAAACAGTTCTCACTTTCTCGAGCACTTACTGTAGGCAAAGATTGGTGCTGTGCAAAACTATTCAGCAACTACTACTTCCAGCTGAATTAATTGTTAGAGTTATATAAAAAGTCTAGTTAAATACCTTTTGTGTGGTTAGTGAAGTAATTAATTTCTTTCTGAAGATTAAATTTATAATTCAAAACACATATAGAAATCAGTACTTTATACAGAAGTTTACTCTAGCTCATATTTTTATAATATAAATACCATACATGGCAAAATATAAATACCATAATTAGTATTGGAACCTGATAATTTTAGTGTTATTCGATCTCCTCCTCATTTACAAAATTGAAGTAGATTCAGCACTATACATAAAATAAAACATAGCTGGTAACAATTGTTTGTGTTATAAGACAAAGCGAATTTGCCTCGGACATTAGTATTGTAATTTTATGATAAATAATTAATTATTTATGGAGGAACAAACTGGATTTTTAAGTTAGTTTTATGAAATGGAAGCAAAATATAAATACCATTTCATTAATCCAAGAATAAACCATTAAAAATCAATGGCTAATCATTATGCACAATGAAAAATAAATTCTTTTAAATGAACTTTAGTAATAGTTAAAAATAATATTTTTTATTTAGTCATAGGTCAAGGAGGTCGATATTAGCGATATGCTCCGATTTCTAGCAGTTTGTATTCATGGCCTGACACTGCGGATAGTTTGTCTTTCAACATTTATTTCAAGCCAGTCTAAACAAAAAAAGTATTCCATAAATGAATTATAGGTTCAGTACATTTGCATTAACTATATAGTACTTTGGATATTAATATGTTAAGGAATAAATTCAAATTTAATTCTGTTAATCTATTAAAGATACCCGAGGAACATGCTCACTTCGTAGACGTTCTCTCTCATCTAACTACAGGAGCTGCAAGTTTAAAATATCCAAGAAAACGAAGGTATTTTAGTACCCAATATCAATTACAAGTCATAATCATGAAGAAATTAGCCCGACGGTATATGATAAATCATTTCCGAAACCCATGAATCCAATCATTGCTACACTCCCTTCGCATGAACCACACAGACTATAATTTTTTTCAAGTGGCAATTACTTTCTAATAAAAACATCATAACTAAAATGAAAGCTAGCATCTCTCTTAACATAGTTCAGTCAGTTCAGCCAAACAATAATGGTTAAGCATAATAGTAAATATCAATCTTAACATTTCCAATATGGTACAATACCAGACTGTTAACAATGAATTGCAGGAAAAAATTGCTTATATATATACAGATTCTATAAACGACACAATTATTAAGTACGAAAAATATATGTGGTTCCCACACATTTGAAATCAATCCATAGTATTGTATCTTTCGTAAAATTGTCTAAATTCAAATTAAACCGCTAAGGGAAAAGCTGAACTAACTATTTAATTAAAACTAGTCATTCAGTGGTCTGTTTGAAGTGTTAAACCATACGAGTGGGTTTCTCTGTATATATCTTTCTACGTTACAGGTAGTTTGTCGATTCCTGTTTTCGGTTCACCTAACCTTTCGCATTTGGAACCTTTTTTTGGTTCCATTTGCAGGTTGAATTAAACATAACTATTTTTCGGTTTAACCTTTTAACTACAAGTTTTAATAGTTTAAACATAAACAACATATTAATATTTCATTTAGTAGGCGTGTATGTTATTTATAATTTTTCACACATTAAGTAATTAGTGAAGCCCCATTACTTGTGGGGTCTGAGAATTGCTATTTCCGTCCATATGTTTGTTTTCTGTCTATCTGTCTGTTTGTTCACACCATATGTAAAAAACAAAACGACATACACTTGAAACTTTGCATTGAGCTTCATTTATATATTATCAACACTAAGTTCAATTGTATTTCAAATGTTCCGTAGGATTTGGCTTAGGGATTAACACATATTTACGTAAACCTTAAAAAACCATGAAGGCCACGAGAATATTTTTGAATAAATAAATGTGAAAACAATATATATATATATATATATATATATATATATATATATATATATATATATATATATAATAGATTGAAGGTTATTGTTAAAAGTTGGTGAGAAGATCTGATTTCAGCAACCTTTTGCGTTGTAGTACCCTTCATACTTCACTAGAACTTTAATTATTCAACAACTTCCTTGAAAGATAACTCAATAAAAAAATGTTAATGTAGCATGTGGAAAGATATCTCGATAAACATCAAATGCAGAATACAAATTTTGGACAAAACTTTATTTTTACATAGAAAAGAATTAGTTCTATGGTGGTGCGGGAACGAGACACAATGTTGAATTTGGCTAAGCATCGTTGAAGCACTTAGTAGGCTTACATAGTATTATAGTTTGCTGGGGGGGGAGGTATAAGTATGTATTTTCGATATGATGTATATCTTTCTATCTTACCAGAGGTAATCTCAGGAATAAAATAAGCTATAGGCTGGAAATTTTACATGAAATTTTAGAGAATTGGCGACACTTAGTATGCTGTGTTACTTCTTTTTGTCAATAATTACACTTCTTAAGTATGAGAATACTTCTATTTCTATAAGAATACTTTATAAACTTATGTTTATATATTTAATAATTTACTAATAACTAACTAACTAAGGGACTGGACAAATTATGTGTCCGAACGCATGTTTATTTATACCTAAAAAAACTAACTGATATATATATATATATATATATATATATATATATATATATATATACATACACTTAAAGGTTTGCTTCAAAACTTTATTTATTACTAACATTGAGTTCAGTTATGGTGCATGTAACACCATAAGGTTTAGTCGGGCGTTATTTCTACTTTCGTCTTATATATAACTAACATTGCAAGGAAGAAATATTCAAATCATAAATTTGTAAATGAACTCAGTACACACATAAGAGATTTTTGCATGTGACAGTTAGCATATGCAGCCTAATTATCTCATCACGTACAATATTACTTTATGGTAGCTTGGTATGTGTACTTTCATTATTTAAACACTGATATAAAATCCAATTTAATCAAATTAAATTAAAAATTAACAGCCTTTAGTCATCTTCCTAACGCAGTCATATCTAGAAGTAAGATATACGAGTCACTGCAGAGTTATTACCGTCTATTAGCGACTGTACGGATTGAGTCCGCAATTATACTGTATGCAGCATCATTAATCAAAGCACACCTGAGATTACCATAGTCTACAGCAGTTACCTGTATAACGTCTCCCTCCATACTGTACTACTTTATTGTAGCAAAATATTAAAGCTCTAGTTGTACTATATCACAGATTTATATTTTGGCTACTGATATATTACCAAATTCCATGTATGTCTCATCTTTTGTTTGCAATTATATTTATGCAAACTCTAGTTTCGTTTGTGCGATAATGATAAAAATGATAGTTTTAATCAATATCGTTGTACTATAAATATTGGGTCTGCTCTCTCTACAGTACGTTACCGTGCGTACAGACAGGCAGAAAGTCGGATATCGTACATCAGAAACTGACAGGAGAAGCTTCAGTGAGTGCTTGACTAAAATAAATATTTAAAATGGGTTTACAAAATTTTTAAGCAATAATGAACTTAAACTAAAGAAATGAACAGGTTGCATTTTCTAATTTAACTAAACACTTCTCTCTCACTTTCTTTTCCTTCATTATTTGGTGAAACAAAAGTAGTTATTGTACTTACATGCTGTACTTATATTTGGAATGTATTTTAGACTGTAACTTTTTATAAAGTTTTGACTTACAATTTAAGGATTACGCATTTAGTGGTCATCAGTGTTTCATTGCTTTTGGATGAGCAAGGACTATATAGGAATTGGTTTATGATTACTTTGATAAAAGGTATTAAATCACAAAGCAAATTATTGTTTATTAGTTTATATCAATAAATTCTTTTTATACTCGGATCCCTATATATATATATATATATATATCCCTTTAGTGCATGATTTTTTTGATTCTTGCCAAAAAAATATATGTAATATGGATTAGTAAGCTAATAGATGAAAAAATATTTAAAAAAATTTAGAGTTTATTATTATGTCATTAATTTATAGTTTTTTTGGTTGTCCAAATTATGGGACATCACGAGTATATCATTGCAGAATTTTATTAATATTTTTACCGCACGTTGTACCCCATATGGCACAACCACTCTTCCTCTAGTTTACCTATGTCAAAATATGCTGTAAATACATTTTAAATTGATAATTTTCGGCACTCATATAAATATAAAATTTTTTTAGGGAAGAACAAAAATAAAAATCGTTAAACGGAAAATTAGTTTATTTTACATTAAAATATACAAAAACATGTGTAAGTTTTTTTAAACAAAACCTAAATTATGTCAAGTGAAACGGTTTAAAACAATTATTTTCTTTGTTGAAACAAAGGTGCAACTTACATTTTTCACAAGTTACATAAGTCTTGCTTTTGCAACCTGGAAAAACTGCTGTCGCTCGGAGGTCCATTCTTGTCAGTGCCCAATTTCATCTTTCCTTACTTCTTTTGGTGGAATATTTGCAAGATTTAGCTTTCTTTTTTTTAGCAACCAATGCTAAATCCAGGTCCTGAGTGGGCCGTCCTCTCTTAGGAGTAGTGTTTGTTCCCATTTGGCAAAGCGTTACGGCAAACTTCCTCTCTGAAATCTGCAAGACCAAGAACAGTCGTTTGGGATTTAGCTTTAGCTGCCCTGACATACAGGAATTAACTGTTGCACAATGCAACATCGATGAGATGGTAGAACAAACGAAGATACCATTTACTTGTCTTCATTTTGTTTCTATATCTTCAAATCATCGAGTTGATTTTATCAACCCCTCCCATGTGTTTTGTTATACACTGTAACTACATTTGGGCAAATCAACATGCTCAACCTCCTTTTTCTTCTTATTGAAAACGTTTCACTTTTGTAACTGTACCAGTACCTACATGTGTGGACAATAAGGTTACAGTCTGATTGTCTTTCCATACAACACAAGTTAGGTCCACACCTTCGATGTTTGTGACACTTGCGTATAATTTCCCGCGTTTCCATATCGTTCAGAGGGCTCATTTGTTGGCAGCAAGTAATCAGGGATTCTGTCCTTTCTAACTGTACCCAAGGAATGAATTTGGTGTTTCTCCTCAAATACACTAACAGTGGCAACGTAGTATAGAAATTATCAAAATAAACTTGATGGTGTTTCTGTTTAGGTATAAATCGAATATGTCGTACAAACTACATTGGCGCAGGCACCCAAGTCTGGCTCTTCATAAGGCCTTGGTAAATCGTTCTCTTGACCAGTGTAGATTTCAAAATCATACGCATAACCGGTTACTCCACTTAACACAAATAATTTATAGCCCCTTTGTGTCGCTTTTTAGGCCTGTAAAATTTTCATATAATGTCTGGCCTTGGTGGCACACATCTGTTCATCTACGCAGAGCATTTCTTCAAATGGTACAGATCGAAAATTTAGTCTGCAATTCTTCAACAATAGGCCTCAATTTGAATAGCCGATCATGACCAGGTTCACCTCTCTGAACAACTTGTTTCGTTGTTCGCAAAATGAATATTTTGCCTAATAAACTCAAATCTATTCAAGCTCATCGTTTCCATAACAATTCTATTTCCCAAAACTTCACTCCAAAGTTTGCGTATGTCATGTGGAGGGCCAGAGACATCAGCATACAAATACCAAAAAATTTATTGACGTCTACTTCTGTAATGGTTTGTGTAGCATTTGGATTTACTTGAGATATGTATATCTGAGACTCACTCTCTAGATATACCTTTCAGGAGATCATTAGTCACGAAATAGTTAAAATATTCATACGGTGTTTCTCTAAGGCTAGAATATTATCAGGAATGTTTTCATTTGCCCTATCAAAAGTAATATGCTTTTTACGCATCCATGCATCCTTCCATGAAATCTTTGGCTTCTCTGTATTTCTTTTCAAAGAACATCTTTTTTGTTCTGTTTCTTTGGCCCTTAATACTTTACTCGTTTGCTTTTGTTTGTTAGTACTTTTTTATCCGTTTTTCGTTGACAGTACCGTTTGGATAGTATAAAAGTTGAAGTAAAAGTTGCAGCAGAGAAATCTGTAGATAATACAGATGAGACTGATTGTTTCGACACTGGAACTGAATATGTTGCAACTAGAGCAGAAGGGGTTGCAACCAGATGAGAAGATGCCGCGACCAAAGTAGAAGGTGTGACGAAAACGAAGCAGAAGTTGTCGCAACCGAAGTAGAAGTGGCCACAAAACGAAGCAGAAGATATTGCAACCGAAGTAGAAGTTGGCCCAACTGAAGTAGGAGTTGCTGCAAACGAAGCATAAGGTGCCACACAACCAGATCAGACGTTGCCGCCACTGAAGTAGGAGTCCCAGTGAGAGCTGCAGTTGTCACATCCAAAGTAGGAGGCCGGAGGGCGGAAGTAGATCCTTTCAGATCAGACATTGATTTTTCTTCGATGGATGTATTGTTTGAGTTAATTGAGGATTCTACATCAATGCTGTCATACTTAAATTTTAAAAATAATGGCTGAGTAGACTTTTTACTTCTGACGGGATCAATGTCATCCTCATCCTCAGGACAGTAGTCTGGGGTCGGCATCCAGATCATCACAGTTCTTCACTAAGGTCAGAAGACGGAGGGAAGAGAGCGTCGACCTATTTCACCATCACTCAGCAGCCAGCTGTCATCTTCCTCCATGTCTGAAAAAAACAAAAATACTGTAAATCCATATATTCTTGACAGTAGCGTAGCCAGAAGGGGGGATATCAAGATGCATCCCCCCCCCCGAAATGTTGGGATAGAGAGTATTTTAAGAACAAAAAAAAGCCAGCACGCCAACAAAAAATCTGTTTTATACAGTTAACTAATAACTCTATAAATTATAGCTCATATAATAGTAATTCATATGTGACTAACTAATAGTATACACTATAAATGTTCCATATGTGGCACAACCAACTCTACAGTTTGTCCACGTTGTGCCACATGTGGCAAGAAAGGTTTCATAGCCTATATGGTTGGGCCATAAATGGAACAACCAGATAAATCTAATTATTGATAATACTCTTATAACACAAAATAATAGATATTGCTATGGAAACTACTTACTTTGGTGGCAATGAGGTGATTTTTCCAGCTGTCTTATGACGATTCTTCCCTGAGTAACAGTACAACAACAAACTCAGATGAAACATGTGCTTCTTCCTAACCTCACTTTTTTTCTAACAATAATGATTGGACACATCTAGTGCTGCAGCCTAGCGGCGTGAAATCACACTATTATGTTCACAGATGTCCTACAAGTGGAACAACATGGAGTAGAGCTTAAATTATTCTAACTTCACAGGTTATAAACAACGAAACTAGTTGTGCCATATTTGGCACAGTATGCACTAAAGGGATATATATACCAGACTAAGCCAAAGGAAACTCTGTTACTTTTGTGAAAGTAAGTTAGAAACATAAGTTTCAGGACCTACGTTATCATATGTTTTCAGTAAAGGTGTATGCAGTTACCTCAGTGCTGACATCCTAAGCAGCTATAAATAAATACTTGAACTCAGGTAACGGAAAGGGTAGGTTAGGTTCCGTCCATAAAAGGCAACACCTGCAAGGCAACTAAGGCCACTCACACGTTTACATTTACCGATATATATACTAGTTCCCAAGCCGTTGTAGACATTTAATCATACGTTTCTGTGGAAAAGTGCTGTAAGTTAGTGGTTAAAACATTAGCATAATATATTCCCCATCAACGCTATTTCCAC
The DNA here is from genome assembly GCF_021130785.1 of Homalodisca vitripennis. Classification (NCBI taxonomy): domain Eukaryota; kingdom Metazoa; phylum Arthropoda; class Insecta; order Hemiptera; family Cicadellidae; genus Homalodisca; species Homalodisca vitripennis. The sequence continues at coordinate 68,088,973 of NC_060207.1, forward strand.
AATGTACTATTTTATTTGTGACTTTAGGTAGTGGTAAACGATATTTTCTAAACTGTATCGAAATAAGAAACATTATAGTTTGAGATTCTATAAACCAAAATCGATTTACAAAGGGACCATTGAAATAATCTGGATTGTCTTAAATATTGTTAATATAATTAAGGTTTGCTCATAAAATAACATTACCTTTCTTGATACATATTGATTTGGCTCTACACATGTTAATTATATTATTTCGAACAAATCAACAACCTGAAATAAATTCTATACATTCAATAAGTTACAATTGACGACAATATTTATGTAAGCAAGAATTTTATTAAATTATGTCTAAATAAATAATACTTCGTTTGAAGATCTTTATCACCTGCTGCTCCAAGCCTCACTGCAACAATTATGTAAAAGAGGCTTACACACTTCCAGGGCTAGCAATCCAGTTAAGCAGCTTGTTACGGAATATTCTATGTCGTAAATCTCCTTTGGCTAAAATATTTACTTTAGTGGGAAGTATAATTTGTATTGCAGATGTACCGTAATAGCAAATATTCCAACACTAGGTATGATATAAGGAGTGACTAAATTAAGTTTATATTTTTAGTAAACATTACAATTTATGAGGCATGTAATAATAATTATTCTTCATGATGAGTACACTAATCCTTCACTTTGAAAAGATCCAGTGGTCTATGAAACCTTAAAAAAATTGAAATGACACACAATAACTACAAGAGTAAAGTTCTATATGTTCCTTTCTTTGAAATGATTATTAAATTAAAATCAAATATACCAACATTGCTCATGACGCTGTCACACACCGTATAGCTGTTATATATGTGATCAGTGAGATAAATTCGTATACAGGACAGTAAACATTTTGCTAATGGAGGCTTTACGTCAGCGATAAAACACACCTTGCATACGATGGGACAACCCTTGCATATAACACTCTTGTGTTAAACAAATTTGTATATAAGTAAAGATCGTGAGCTTGTTTAAAGTCTATTATGCTCTAATTCATAATTATAATAATAAAATGTTTAAGACTATTGTCAAGTTGCAGTGTTTTCAATAATATAGTATTAGCCATAATAAATAGTACTGAAACTGAATCAGCTGTAGTTGCCTTCTCGATCAGCTGATTCAATTGTCGATTGTTGCCACGGCTTCGTGTTCATTACTTCTTTCTTATTTGAGTTTAGTTTTTTTTTGCTAATATTGTGCTAACAACGGTAGAGAAAGTTTTTATCGTAGAGCATTATTTTCACTAATACGGAATTGGACGTGCGGGTGGGCCAAGCTTGTCATACACTGCATTACGTTTTCAGGAACATTTCCACTAAAACCCGCCTAGTAATGCTGTGATTCTTAGTGTTGTTGAAACATTTCGAAGAACAGGTAGTGTTTTGACACATAAAAAGGGCTTTTTAGTTCGGCCAACTACTGTCTGTACAAATGAAAACCACAGAAGAGTGTTGCAGCAAGTGTTACAGTTACCGAAAAGAAGCCTAATGCGAGCTTCTCTTAAACTGAACATTAGCAATACGTCAATGCAAAGAATGTTTAAAAACATTGGTGGTTTTCCCTACAGGATACAAACTCAACAACCTTTGAACTGTAGAAACAAACTAACCAGAGTTCCGTGCTGTGCTTCAATGTTAGTAGTATGCTATGAAGAACATGAGTTTCTGAGTGATGTATGGTTTACAGATGAATGTCATGTGCACTTTAATGGTTTCATAAACAGACAACACGTTTCCTTGGGTTTGAACGTCCTGAAATTATTGTAGATAGACCACAGCATAGTAAGCGTATAACCATTTGGTGCACTATGTCTGTGAGAGGTATAGTGGAACCATACTTTTTTGAAGGCAACAATGGAGAGACTGTTACTGTAAATCAGTATCGACGTTAAATTCACAATGGTTCCAGCAAGATTTCGCAACCAGTCACACTGCCTTAACAACATTGCTTTCCTCCAACAAACCTTTGGCAACCGTCTCATCTCCATTAGAACGAACTTTCCTTACCCAGCCCACTCACCCGATATTACAACACCGGACGCCTACATCTAAGGAATGTTGAAAGAAAACATTTCCCGCGAGGACCCACCATTTACCATCGTTCAATCAAAGAAAAATAACCACGTGTATCAGGAGAATGAAACAACCCCTATTCATAACAATAATGCAACACCTTCAAGAACGGTACGAGTGTTTCTTCAAACTGAACGTAGATCATATTGAACCCAAGGTGTAACCGATTTTTCTTTCTATGACTTGTTTTAATTTGTTAGAGTATTTGATTTCATAGCATGTTTATTTGAAAATTTAGTTAAGTAGTATAAAATAATTTATTGATATTCATGGTTTTGTAATCCTGTCAATACTGAAGTCCATTACAATAAAAATACCTTTTATATATTTATTCTTTTAAAAGTCCTAAATTAACTTATAAGTCAAGGTTAGAAGTACTCTAAACACTATTTTCTACTTAGTATTGCTGCTTTAGAAATCTTTAGAAAAACACCCCAAAAATGCATCGTGGGTTATTATTGAAATCAAGTTTAACAACAACTTTATTTTGACATCAATGAGAGAAGTCAGGAATATTAGAAAAATATACTACTACATCTATAACCAATTGTAAACAAATAATAAACAAAATAGCTTCCTAGAAAATCTTCGTTAGAGTTCTACAGTTATGATGAATAAAGTAAGTTCTCTATTAAGATAGGACGGTTTAAAACAAATGATGGATCAGAATTTACATTTTTAGCTTCAGTAAAGTTTTGCATCATATAGTTTGCAGGATTGTCTGTCTTCGGCGCTTCATCACCTCAGTTGTATTTACACTCACTGAAATATATAATTCTATAAATTAAATGTATTTTTAAGTGTACAAAAAATAACTATTAAAAATATATAACATCTACACAATTTTGAATTTGTCACGTTAGCGTACTATAGAGTGGAAGATTAAGTTATAACATAACAAAAACTAGTGTACTTAACTGACAAATTATAAAAAATAAACAACATTTAGCTGCCACCGAGAGGGTTATCTCATGTAACACGAGATTCTGGCTTACCGTAGATCGTCGGGCCCAGTGATTATATGAGCCCTTTTGACTCAATTACCATTACCAGCTTTTGGGGCACATGTTATTGAATTGGTAAGTATGATATAGCCTAAAGTTTAACCTGTCAAAATTTGTCTATAAGCATTAAATTATTATTAATTATAATTTATTAAATTAGTTTCAAGATCCGAGTTATAATTTCTATGAATGCCACATTATAAATGGGCACGTTCTCCTTCAAAATGACATAACTACTAAATGTATTCAGTATATATATATATATATATATATATATATATATATATATATATATATGTGTGTGTGTGTGTGTGTGTGTGTGTGTGTGTGTGTGTGTGTGTGTGTGTGTGTGTGTTGTGTATGTGTGTGTGTGTGTGTGTGTGTGTGTGTGTGTGTGTGTGTGTTTGAAAAATGTTGCGTTTTTATGCATGGATTAGTCTCAAAATACCAAATAATAAAACTGTAATGTTTGTATTCACAATTTTATCATTTTTTTAAAATCTTAGATAAATTTCATTTTGGTACAGTTTGATTAAAATAAATGTTTAAACCCTATCACAGGGAGTGTGGGTGGGTACGAACAGTTTGTACTGATGACAGTTTTTTTTTTATAGTTGAACTATATTATGGAGGCTTATGGAGTAGCTCCATTAATGTATAACAAGATAATAGCTAATACTCCAAATCGGTTACGTGAGTATTTGGTGTGTACACTAAATACAATAAAAATGATGTGTTTCTTTATGTACTACTAAAATTTGGACGTAATGTAAAACAATTGTGATGAATAAATATTTCATTAAACATAGTTTTGTATTTACATATTCAGTAAATGGATAAAATTAAAATCAGATGTTCTAGAAGTTTCTATACACACACAAATTATACAATAAAATATTCGTCCTACTCATATTATCATTCATTTTTAAGTCACGTTATTATGAATTGAGATTATATCATGTATTTTTTTGCCAGGACAGTATTTTTACTACATTGTTTGGAAAAATAAATAACATGGCTATTGTGTTTTCAGACCTTATCTTAGAGGATATTCTTTTAAGAGAAACAAAATCTTGTTTCATCGCTAAAATACTGGTTCAAAACAGGTTTGTTTAAAAAAACTTTTTATGAGATAGTAAAGTTAGAAGTCTGAGAAATTCCTGACAGAAAAGTTGTAACCAACCGTAATCTTGGTAAAGATCCAACACATCAGGTTACATTTCCAAACTAAATCAACAATTACAGACAGATATTTTCGACCAAGATCTAACTGTAAACATAATCTTTGTTGAAAATGCATTATCATTAATACCCGGTGAATGAAACTCATTATTTGGTGTTCTATTTTATTTAATCCATTCAGAAACCAATAGGGTTTTTGACAGCTAGATAAGATAGGGCATTGCTACAAACATAACTTGCATAGCACTCTTACATTTGTGAGGATTTAGTCCATTTTGAGTTTTGAAAGACCTGTTATAGTAGGCTCTATTATTGACAAATCCGATCAACGTCGTTATGCAGAATTTACAAAATCTGATGGCAACGGATCTCAGAACACATTACGAAATGTACAGGTATTATTTTTACGTTCATTAAAATGTTATAACTACCCCAATTGAAGTTTGGGTCAATTTTGGAGAAATTTATTAAACCATAATTATTTTGCTCCAAATATTCCAAATATATAAGTTAGTTTCATAATTCTCTTGTCGTATAACTTCCTTGCGACAGCTCCTAATTGAGGGAAATTATGCCATCATTGCTATCATTGATGCCATGCTGCTTGATTAATTAAGGATTGGATGTCTTAGTTAGTTACAGCCTAAATGAAATGTGGATTACTCATTATTTAAAGCCTAAATTTCTATAATTTTTTTCATTTTGAAAAATTAAAATATTGTTGACTTTATTATTTTTGTGTTATATATACAATATTTTAGGTTGTTTATTAGTTTAACCTTACCTTGAGGGTAGATTATAATATTATTGTGAATCCTTAGTTAGACTTGATTTAAGTAATAAATAGACAAATTTCTCATTGCAATATGTAAAACAAAACAATTTTCATTAGTTTTAATTTTTATATAAAAAATTATTTGTCCAAGAGAATAACTTGTCTCAGTGGAATAACTGAAAGTTTATATATATTACAGAATAGATTAATTCCCTAACTTTGTGTTTTGCATTACCGAGATGCACTTAGCGTTAATGTGATCACTGATTAAGTGACCAAGTTCCCCGTGGTTTTCCCCACAGCTACCACAGCCACTACAATATCCTCTCTACATAGCCGTGGTCTACTGATGTATCTCATTAATTATTCAACTGGTGCTAATATCCCTTGGTAAACAATAGACAAACTTAGATGATGTTGAGCCTGGTGTTATGCTTTAAGAGGTTTAAATCGTAGAATACGTAAATAAATACTGTAAATTAAATTGGAAATGACATTTCATCTTTTCTTGCTGTTCGAAATCTTTAACTAACAACAGTATTATATTACTAACTTCACTTTTTTATGACTGAGTGTGGCTTAGACAGGAATAGGAGGACTAAGGTGAAGCTAACAGTTAAATTAAACAATTTCAGTTCAAATAGTTACTATTATTTATCTCCTCTAAGTAGCTGTATTTAAATACAGTTGGAATTTAATAGCTTTTACAAAAATCTATCACTTTACCTCCATGGCAAGGACTTTCTAAATTCCTGTCACTGATAAGTACTAAGACAAATTGCCTGTCATCCCTACCATTATGCACACATCATGGAGGTGAAGGGAAGCGAGTATTTATTCAATAGCACTGTTATCTGTAAAAATGTTATTATACCGATATATCCTTAAACAGCTATGATATACTGATAATAGAGGTACGGCATTCCCATATCTTCAGCCAATTTATTAAAACTCCAAAATTAATAAGAAACACGGTGACTGAACTATTTCCAAGATTCTCTATAGATATAAATAAGTCTCACTCCTTTCAACAACTGCTTAAAAGTGAGAAATATTCATTATTTGGAACTAATTTATATTCCTTAACTATACTACGTTAAAACAAGAAAGGAGTACCCACAACGCGTATTACGGAACAGGCTTTGGCAATATTGTGTGCAAAATTTAAAATGTTCAAATTAAACCTTTGTCGTAAATATATATTTAATATACATATTTTATTATGTAAAATGAAAAAAATGTTATATACTATAATCAAGAATGTTTATAAATTGTTTAATTTATGATATTATCATTGACATGTTAACCCATAAAGTGAAGATGTAAACTATTGCTTAGCTAAATAACATGGAGTGACATAGGCCATTATCGAACTTAATGTTGCCTGTATGAAAATGAAATTTATAATATGTCGTTTCTTGCTTGTAATATCGTGCGGATAGATGAACAGACAGATATGAAAATTTTCCAGCTCTCCAGCTCGTAAAATTGTAGGCCTCGCTAGAATTCAGTCAATGTGATCTAATGTTCACATTCAATCACATGTCAATGTTCGGCTCTGGTGCAGACAAAATATGTATTGCCAGAGCGGTTCAGAACGTAGTCAAGTCAACTAATTTGGTTCTACAATGGTGAATCACAAACGTTTCCATGAAGAAACTGAGGTTGATCACTGTAATAAGTGAAAAACCTTTGAAACTCGATGATAAGTAAAAGTAAAAGAGCGTGTATAGCAATCTTGTTATTGCTGACTACTCCAAGTGTTTGATATTAAACGAAATTACTCTATTGCTAAAGATGCACTGATTAGATTTGTAGGTGAACCATTACGCACCGTCAAGTCATCTATTGTGGACAGGTTTCATGTGGCTAATGTGAGTAGTATATTCTCTTCTCTACTATGTGTAGATTTGTATGTGGGAATAGGCATTTAAAAATAGACTTATGTGCCGCATAGAACACCGACCGCATCGTGGTGGAGCTCTGCAGGGACAAGCTCGGTGTGGGACCTGCCTGCCTCCGCCATCTGCAGGTCGCACCGAGTCGGCAGCCAGCCCAAGCCCGGGCCCGACGGTAGGAAGAGGCATCGGCCTATAATCGTCCGCTTCATAAGTTACCAAGATCGGCGGACGAATATACAACACGAAGAAGAAGCTGAAGGGCACGGGGCATCACGGTGCGGGAGAAACCTGACGGCGCGGCGACTGGAGGTGCTTAAGAGGATGACGGCGCAGCACGGGGTCCGCAACACCTGGACCCAGGACGGCAGGGTGCTGTGGCTCTGGGCAGGGACGGCAGCAAGGGAGTGGCGACCCGGCTTTCCGACCTCCAACCAGCTTCTAACTGATTAAGTATTTTTTTTTACCATTTCCAGTTCTGAAATTTCTACTTCCTAATTAAGCTTTTATTTATTTTCTTTTACACTGTACATCAATATTTATTTTCTAATGAATTTCTACGAAATTATTATTATTTTTGTATTGAGAATTTTAATTGGCTATATAATTATAACTTTACTGTTAATTTTATTCTTTTTTAAAATTATTATTAGAATTATTATAGCACTAAAAAAAAATTTGAATTCACTACCATTTTATTTATTTTTCTCTCCACTTACATTTTTAATACTGATTATTATTGTTACAATAAGAGCCTGCAAGCTTGCATGCATGTTTAAATTTATTATGAATAATATTAAATTAGTAATAACTTCAATTAATTTTAAGTTTATATTAAATGATAAAGTATTATTTTTTTCTTTGTTATGGTATGCGTGAGTGTGTAAATGTCCTGACCGCAATTGTCACTGTCGCGTGTACCGCCGGCCGCTCGCCGCCTGCGGTGTCGTCGCGCCCCTGCTCGCCGCCGTGCACGGCTCTGACGGCCCCGCCCCGAGCGGGGCGCGCCTCTCCGCCGTCCCTGCCCGCGCTTCTCTGCCGTTCTCTCGCTCCCTACAACAATTTCCTCAAGGCAGCACACGTTAACGCACAATCACTGTATAGTCATATTGACGAATTTCGTTCCATTTTTTGAGCCATTACATACCGACATTTATCTTGGTCTCTGGAGACTTGGTTAAACCAACCACAAGCGACAAGAGCATTATTAATTTAGCTGGCTACAATATTTTCAGGAACGACCGTCTACACAAAACGTGGTGGTGGAGTCGCAGTTTTATGTCAAGTCTCAGTTTCCTACTTCCATCTTATTCTCATCTGATACATCTAGAGAGGGACGGCCTGAATTTATGTTTTTGGATGTCAGTATCAACGGGACGCATGTTTTAGTCGGTGCATGTTATATAGGGCCCCCAATACCGGGCCATCTTGCCGAATTTGAACACACACTCATCGATCTTATGGCTCGTTACAGTCATGTCATTGTCATGGGCGATCTTAAACTCCGATTTGTTAGGGCCTACCACCTACCACATATGAGAAAAACCTTTTTGACCACAATGTTTCAGTCATGTAACATGTGTCTGCTACCACTTCAGGCCACTCATCACACTGCTACAACCGACACGTGGCTTGACATCATGGCTGTTTCTGACCCGACCCACGTTGCACACCACGGACAATTTCCTGCCCCTGGACTTTCAAAGCATGATCTCATTTTTTGTGCCTATAAACTCCATACCCCAAAAATAAGCCCAATATTATCAAATATCGCAGATACAGGGACATAGATCATGCTTCACTTCTCACAGATGCTGCTGCTTTACCCTGGCATGAAGTAACCACTGCCAATAATATAGACAAAATGGTTATCATCAAATTTAATGCTTTACTTACTAATTTATTTGATAAACATGCCCCAATCATAACTAAAAGAGTAACCAAAGCCCCTCTCCATGGATGAATGATTTCATAAGAAATTTTCAAAAAGCAAAGGTATTCCGCCTTCAGAAAAGCTAAACGTTCTAAATCCACTCAAGATTGGGAGGCATATAAACGTCTTAGGAATCACACGCAGCAGCAAATACGTAAACGCCAAAGTTAGATTTTACCACACAACACTTTCAGAGGCCTCAGTCCACTAAATCACTGTGGAGTAAAATCAAAGACCTTGGTGTGGGTAAATCCAATATCAGTCCACCTGTTCCGTTTGACCTCAATATTATAAAGGATTACTTTATTAATATCCCTGTTAATATATACTGCAGCTAGCGATTATATTGCTGAGCTGGAGGCTGCTCCTCGGGAGGCTGCTGGCCGCCAGTTTTTCTTTCACACCTGTGAGTGAGGCTGATGTGCTTGCTGCTCTCGCGAGGATGACCAGCAACGCAGTTGGGGCTGAACAACATACCTTTGCGCTTTCTGAAAGATACATTGCCAATCACCCTTCCTGTTTTTAGTAGTCATTTTCAATTATTCTTTAAATTCCTTGTATTTCCCTTAACCTGGAAGCATGCTCTAGTTCGTCCGTTGAGAAAAGTGTCTAATCCGCAATCCCCTTCTGACCTACGTCCAATCAGTATTCTCCCTTGTTCTCTCCAAATGCCTTGAAAGAGTGGTACATCAACAAATTTCATCTTATCTGAATACCTATAACATCTTATCTAAATACCAGTCTGGATTCAGGCCTAATCACTGCACCACCACAACCCTAATTAAAATCACCGATGATATCAGATTGGCAATGGACAAGAGACTAATCACCATTTTACTGCTTTTTTGACTTTTCCAAGCCTTCGACTGTGTTTATTACCCCCTTCTCCTCATCAAATTGAAGAAGTATGGTTTCTCCGATGAGTGTGTTAACTGGGTCAAATCGTATCTTACTGGGCGACAGCAATGTGTCAAAGAAAGGGAAAAAAATATCTGAATGGAAAGCCGTAACACGGGGGTGTTCCACAGGGCTCTGTTCTTGGACCCCTATTGTGTTCTCAATTTATATTAATGACGTCACATCTATTATAAAGGCACTCTAAGTTTCATCTTTATGCCGATTGATTTACAGATTTACGTACACTGTTCGCCTGATGAATTGAGCACATTTATGGTTCTACTCAATCAAGACATTGAATCAATTGCTTGTTGGGCAAATAAACATGGGCTGAAATTAAATGAAGACAAAACGCAGGCAATGGTATTGGGAAACCCAAGATTGATCGACCATTTGGACTTCAACGTTGCACCAAAACTTGAACTCAATAACCACGTACTAAATTTTCAAAACAAATTAAAAAATCTTGGTCTTACTATGAACTCAAGTCTTAGTACGATAACGTGTAATAGAGTATTTGCTGGCATTCACAGTTTAAAGCGTTTTGCTTTTATATCTACCATTCAGTGTCAAGGTTATGCTGGTTAAAAACTCTCATACTGCCACACTTCAACTACTGTGACGCTGTGATCAGTGGACATGACTGTTGAGCTTTCGGACAGGCTTCAACGTGCTCAAAACTATTGTATCAGATTTTATTTTCAATCTCAGACGTTATGAGCATGTGACTCCATTTTTCAAACAGCTATCGCTTCTGAAACTTCAACAACTTCGCCAACTTCACATTCTTTCAACTCTACATTCAGTTATCAGAAACAAGTCACCTGTTTACCTGTCCGAAAATTTCAAATTTATTTCCGATATAAAGTGAGCGACCTACGAGAAGGGGATCCACGTTACTCTCAATTCCTGTTCATCGATCGAACTTCTTCAGTAGGTCGTTCACTGTTCAGGCATGTCGCCTCTGGAACTCTCTTCCTGATGATATTCGTGTTATAGAAGGTCGGGCTCGTTTTGAGGCGGGGGTCAGGACTTGTTGCTGGGCGGTCTGTAGGGGTGGCGGATGGCGGTGCTCGTGGCGTGCTTGTGGTCAGGCTGTGTGTTTGAGAGAATGGAATGTAGCAATAACAAGAAACTATTTAAAAAGTAAAATTGTTAATTTAAGTTTTAATTTATCTTTGTTTGAAAATTTTCTACATATTCAGCTGATAAATTTGATTTTTAATTATTACATAGTAGTATATATTTTAGTTAAATTTTAAATTTAAAATGGAATTTGTTATAGTTTTTAAGGTCATTAAATGTAAATATGTATATATATATCTGTATATTATGTGAGGTTTGAGTGGTAGAGAGAGGGCTAAATAGCCCTAACTCCGCCTCTTGAATAAAGGCATATTTCATTTCATTCATTTCATTTTCATTTCATTTCATTTCATTTCATTTCATTTCATTTCATTTCATTTCATTTCATTTCATTTCATTTCATTTTCATTTCATTTCATTTCATTTCATTTCATTTCATTCATTATGTGCCTAACTACCAGTAACTGTACGTCATTGTACTAGATTGAGCAAATAGTTCTAAGTTAAATTTTTCTTACTTACATGACGTTTGTTATTTATCAAGTTGTGTAGATTTTCATACTGCTATTTTAAACTTATAAACACTGATAAGTTTAGTTACATTGAGATAATATCTGCTTGATGCCACATCGTGCTACATAATTAAAAAAATAAACAACATAATAATCAAATTGGTTGTATGCCATTGCAATGTAAATATAGAAATAAAAAGCTTCATACCCCGGTTAATGATTGAATCATTTCTAAAGATTTTGCTTTACAGTACATTTTAAAGGCTATCACATACTAACTGTACAATAATTTCTGTAGTTTATGATATTCTTTGTTTGTATGGATAGTCACAATATTGGAAATGACGTATTACTGAAATTGTTCAACAATTTATTGATGAAATATTGTTAAATATTTTGACGGATATTTACGATACCAATATTACAAGAGTATTTCAGAACAAAAACATAAAAAGGTACAAGAAATAATTAAGACTTTCATGAAATTGATTATGCAATGAACAAAATTATCTTAAATATGATTTATTTTGATCGCTTCATCATGAACAAAGGTCGATATTTTATGAACTATGTAAACATAGGCATTACATAATGTTGATAACACTCCAAGCCAATCCAATTATGGGGTTGCTGTTAGTAACTAAACATGGCTTAATACCATATTTATTAATATACAACCATATATGTAAATACATGATTCAAAAATTCCAAAAAGTTGATCGAAACTGATAAAAACAATATTATTAGATGCATACTATGAATGGATTTTGAAAAATTCTGTCTGTATGTATGTATATATAAATATATAATAAATAATTTATAAAAAAGTTGAATTTGAGCATATTGCCTACCATTATTTGATAAAGAGGCTTGCTGAATCTAGTTTGTTTTTCTCGATCTCTGCATATTGACGTAAACATAATTATAACAACCGGCTCAATACAATAATAAATTGTATTAAATCACGTGGTTTAAACCAAAAAAGGTATTTTATTGCTGATAAATAGGTGAGTTTTTCTGATTTATATAAGGTGTTCCTGTCTATCCGTATCATATGTATAACGGTAAAACGGCTAACAGCAGAGAGAGCTAATTTCAATGGATTCCCACTAAAAAGTACATATATTCTAAAGTAGATAAGAAAATTTCAATATCTTCCAGGGAGAAAATTTATTTTCAGCTGTGTTTATTAAGTCGTTTTAAAGAATATTCCTATGATGTAGCTGTTATTCAATACAGAAAATCGCGTCCAAAACCGCGAGTGACAGCTAGTACGATAGCTTATCAATTCTTTTTACTGATAGCTACAATAGACTGTATACAAATTACAAAATACAATTTAGTATACTTAGTTATCTTATGATCATGAAATAATACACTTTATTGATATCAATAAATTATTGACATTTAAAATGTATGGAATATTACAATACAAATAAAGACTCAACGGTGATTAACAACTGAAATCACAATACGTAAACACCTATGAAATACCTCGTATATTTGATGGGATGTGTTTGCAAGTTTAAAATGTTTACCCTTGAGATTAGTATATGAGATTAAAATGTTTAACAAATTTAATTAATTTAATTTGGAAATATTTTCAGGGGATAAACATATCTGAACTAACATTATTTTAAATATGAAATATAAAATGACGTAAAGCTTAGTTAAGTGTCAATGAACATTGAAAAAGCTGAGGTCAGATAAACTTCAACCTGTTGGGAATTTGCAATTTGCTAACTTTGCTTTCAGAACAGCTGTTTTATTCCCTGTAGCTTCTACGTGTATATTTGTAACTTTACACAATGGAAGTGGTGAATTCTAGTTACACTCAAGCTTCTACAGACTTTCTGAACACTACGTTCTCATTATGACCAGTTAATATGTAAAGGCATTACATAACGTTTTGTCAAATATATGTATATTATTTTGGTTATTATTTTACGAACTTTGACTGAATATTTAATTAATTTATGCATTAGTATTTATTGACATTAAATTCGTTTCTGTATCAAATAAAACCAATGACAATGACTCTGTAATGGCAGCTACAAAATCTAATAATCAGCTGTAATTATAATTTCAGCAATTAAAATACTTGATTAGTTTATTGATGGTTAACATATGAGATGGCGCTCAGGAATAGCTTTATTCCTTTATTATTTCTCATATCGAAATAAAATTTATATTTACACATTCATTTAAAAGTACTTCACATTATACTATTATACTTATAAATCTTTATACAATTTCACTTTTTTAGTAATTATAGACTAAATATTTTTTGTAACCGCTATTTTAAAAAGTGGGATAGCATTTTTACGAAACATTAAAAATAGGTATTTGCGTACCTAAGCTAAACATTTTCAAAAATGTAAATTTTTTCTTTAATTAATTTTATAGATATAACGCGTTTTATTACAGACATAACTTAGACTAAAATAATTAGGATGGAATTTAAAATGTTGTGTAAGTAATACAAATTTCTTCAATACCATAGGCAAAATAGGTCTGTCTTTTAAATGAAGTTTCTTACTTATTTTGACCTGTCAAATGATATGGTTAAATTGCTAGAGTATTAATAGATACTTCGTGTGTGCAGATAAAAACATAACTATAAGGCTATATGGTTACTAAATATATTAAAATTTCTTTAATCACTTATGAGCTTAAGGTATCATTAAGGTTTATGTTGTTAGAAGACCGCCAAAAGTTTTAAAACAATAAGATTTCTATAAAATATTAAATTTAATTCCCTTTACATCACACCTTGGTTAATAAAATTGTTATCGTAGTGTATCTTTATAATAAATTTGTTTCAAAAATTTTGAGTTGGCTTGATGAATATTCCTCTATTTTTATTTCTTTTCTAATTATTAATTTATTCTAATTATTTCTACACTCAAACCAAAATAACTGTTAGTGTTGAATACGAGACTGACACGAGAATTCCTTGGATAACGCAATACATTATATAACAAATATTTATTAAACTAGAGTCAGTATGTAATCTGACTTAAAGTAATCTGTTAATTTAAGTTTTAATTTAACTTTGTTTGAATTTTTCTACTTATTAAGCTGATAAATTTTATTTTTAATTATTAAATAGTATGTATATATTTTGGTTAATTTTTAAGCATTTATTTTAATTAAAAATTTGTTATTAGTTAAGATCATTCACTGTACATATATCTGTATATTATGTGAGGTTGAGTGGTAGAGAGGGCTAAATAGCCCTAACTCCGCCTCTTAAATAAAGGCATATTTCATTTCAGTACGTTAACGATGCCGATATGTAAATAGTTCAGATTAAAGATAAAAACTTATTTCTTTGGAGTAAGATAGTCTATTCGATAAATAAAATTGTACACCAAGTGTTACCCACAAATATATGACATCGACCCGTAGGTAACCTAAATTTTAACCGCTGCTTATAAAGCGACAATACTAAATAATTAAGTGAATTAAAGTGTCAATAATTACTGTATTATTTAAATATTATGAGATAGGTTTGTTAAAAGGTGTAATAATTTTATTTTATTCAGGGATTAGAAATATTTGAAAAATATATGTTCCTCGTTAAACTAGTTATTATTATACATATTACTGAAAAATTACTATTAAACTCAATAGTTTCAAATTATAATAAAAACTGTTATATTATAAAATTCTATATGAACTTTCCACACATGATTTGAGTTTAAATTCAGCTGTTATTATGTATACATGTTGCGATTAATGTACACGTGAGCAAAGTATCTGATTGAGGTACACCTAGTGGGTGTAAGCTTAAATTTTACTCAAAGCTCAAATTCTCAAATAAGCAAAAATTATACAGTGTATTAGTAGACGTCTAATTTTTTTAGAAGGAATCATTCTACATATAAAAAGGCGAAATAAATTCATACATATTGCATTTGAAGAAATTCAATTAAGTCTAGAAAGGTTGCATGCACAGAGTAATAAGGTATATACAGAGTGCTCGCGCCCATGCTTTCATGTGTTAAAAACTTTTGGGCTGTTTTGTGAACTGTCCGCTTTAGAGCGCGACGTGAGCTTGTGTCCCAGCGGGCGTTGCCATATCGTGCCCCGAAGGGCGGCGCGGCGCGGCGGGTGTGGAGTTGGTGGGAGGGGGGAGTGATGAAGCGGGCCAGTATCCCTGTGTCCCAATGTGTCGCGCTCAGCTCACTGTGCCTTCGGATAAGCAACTGAAATATCAGTAACAGCCTTTCAAATTAAAGTTCCTTGGCATAAATGTAATGAGAGAAGCCGCATAGAGTTATATTGCACAACATTCGATAAACTGACGGACCCGTTACAGTATTTGTTATTTCTAAATTTGCAACTCTACGATTTTAACTGTTAAATGCTTACTACTTAATGTATAATATTTATTAAATAATCGTATTCTCGTCAAAAGGGCATACATGATAAATCTGCTGACAATAGTTCTAAACATTGTATTTTTATAGGAAACAAATTGTATGTACAAATTGTAAGTATTGTGAATGTACAATTTTACGAAGGATTTTATTATTTTTGAAATTATTGTTCTAAACACAGTTATTGACATCAAACACAGTAACCTCTTGGTTGAATTTTATGTTTTTTCTTCCATTACTGCTCCTGTATGTAATTTCCCGTTTTTAATAATTAATTAGTTTACTACTCACTTATTTAGCGCAATTTTAGTTGTTGTAAAGCAAGTTAAATAGGTGCATATAAATGCAGAACAAAACAGACAGGAAGCAAGCGCTTGCTGAGTAGTAACGTAACAACAGGGCTAGGGGTTTGAGAGAAAGCCGAGTGCCGGGCCGACCGACTCTTGTTTCTCTACTACAGTACAGAGCGCGCACGAAGTGGCAACACAGGGCTCGAGCGAGACGGTCCGCGAGCTGCCACCACCCCTGTCGTCGCCGCTCTGGCCGAGTCAATTTTCCCTATGGCGCGAGCACTCTGTATATACCTTATTACTCTGTGGTTGCATGGTTCTTGGCACCACTAGGATGTGCTAGCAGTGGAGAGTACGAATACTTCTGTCTGTCAGCATTTGGCGCCACTCAACTACGCAAGTAGTCTGAGATGGTAAACATGTATGAACGGCTTGGAAAATGTTGAAATGTCCCTCAAATAAGTTGAACTGTCCAGTCTGTTTCAACAATCTACAAATTCTCTCAGGTTTATGTTTTATATCTTTATTTAGCTCAAATATATTCGCAAGATAGTCTTTCTGTAATGTAAACAACATTGGAATCTCAATTTCAAATATGAGGAAACTTTGTTATCTCTAATTTTAGAACTATTTGAAGCTAGTGCTACGCCAAAGTTACTTAAGACAGTTTTAAGTTGAGAACCCAGTATTAAGAGCGACATTAATCATTATTCATTTCCTATTTGGTTTTATTCATTTTTAATTTGAGGAAGAGATCGTGAAAATCATTCAGCAGCTCCCACCAAAAAAACAAACGACATTAATTTTGATGTCGGCGTGGCTTATAAAGAAATGCTCCAAGCATATTGCCAAGCCACTAGTCCAATTAATAAATCAGTCATTTGAAGAAGGAGTTTTTCCCTCGCTCCTAAAAATTGCAAAGGTGAGCCCAATCTTCAAAAAAAAGACGACCCATGCTCTCCAAATAATTATCGGCCTGTCTCTATTTTGCCTGTTCTGAGCAAAAATTTTTGAAAAAAATCTTTTTACAAAGAAATGCTTCAGTTTTTGAATAATCACAACCTTCTTTCTGAACACCAATTCGGTTTCAGAAGGGGCAAGTCGACAATTGATGCAATTGTGAGTCTTGTTGAAATGGTAGTAGAGGGATTTAGAAAGTCGAAATCTCACTTTAAGTGTATTTCTCGACTTAACTAAAGCATTCGACTGTGTCGACCACGTGAAGCTGCTTGACAAACTTAAATCCCATGGCATCAGAGGCGTGCCTCTTCAGTGGCTTAGCTCATTTCTAAGCCGCAGAAAACAGCTTGTTCAAATCTCAAACAAATTTTCCGAGCCGTTGCAGCTGAGATATGGAGTCCCTCAAGGATCAATTCTCAGTCCAATTCTTTTTCTCATCTATGTCAATGACATAGACTCATCACTACTGCACGGGAAACTTGTGCAGTATGCTGATGACACAACACTTTGTTTTACCAGCAAATCCAAAATGATTCTGGAAACAACAAAGCTTTCCTCGACGTCAACAGTTGTGTCCAGCACTTCAATAGCCTCAACCTCAAAGCAAATTCTTCAAAGTCAAAACGTCCTGACTTTCGCACTGCGATCAGGAAATCTCAATGACGGTGCAGCCGTATTATTGGAAGACACAGTGCTGGATGAAGTCGAATGTTCAATGTTTCTGGGGAATATTCCTTGATCGAAGATTGACTTGGAATGCTCACATTGACCACGTTTGTTCCAGACTGTCCTCAGGCATTTATGTCTTGAGATCTTTAGCCAAGTACTGCCCTACTCAGGTACTGATGACGGCGTATTATGGCTTGATCTACCCCCACCTCACTTACGGTCTGGTGTTATGGGGAGCCTGCGCAAACAACCATTTCTTCCGAGCATTCAAAATTCAGAAGCAAGCGATTCGCATAATCGCAAAATTGAAATTCCGAGAATCGTTGCAAAGAAGCCTTCAAAACGTTGCAACTGTTGACTCTGCCTTGTCTCTACATTCTTGAGACAAGCTCATTTTGTTTGTCCAAATGTGCATTAAACCCGGGGGTCGTGACATACACGAGTATGAGACAAGAGGCAGAGATGCCTACCGAACTGGAAGACACAGGACGGGGGTTTACGAACACTTGCCCTCCCAGGCAGGTATTCGGTTCATCAACAAGTTGCCAGATCAGTTAAGAAATGCCCCAACGCCTAAGGTGTTAAAAACTCGTTTAAGACGCTTTTTAGTGTCGCAAGCATTTTACAGTGCTGACGAGTTTATGGCATTCGACTGGGTGACCGCACAATTAGCAAACTGACTACCGGCGCTGGAAATGGGAATATTGGCTGGATGAATGTGGAGTTGGCTGAAAATTATTGTACGTTTGAATGTGGTTTGAGGCGATGTGAAAGTTTTAAATTTTAGATATTAATTTTAGAATATCTTGGACTATTGCTATACATGTGATTATGTCCTGGCAATAAAAATTGATTTGATTTGATTTGAATTTCGTTTTATGTTTATATATATGTACAAAAGTAGAGAATACACGAAAGAGATTCTGATAGTGAAGATTGCTTTCAACTTATCTCGGTAAAACATGGGTTAGCAATAAGTTTTTTATTGCTACCATGTCATACTGTGTGTGTACATAGGTACCAGTACTTTTAGAAAAAGGTAGAAAATTATGAAATATTTCGCAACTTATGTTTATAAAAGCTATTGAAACACAAAAAGAATATATACTCTGAATATATATTGACACTTTTATGCCCTATTTTTTATTTACCTTACGTCAAACTACTTAAAATAGGTACTTGAATTTACATGTTTCAAGACGTTGAAAAATAAAATGAAGTGCAATTCCATTCCAACTTGAGAAATCACCTCACAACGTGATGTGGTAGAAACAAAAATTATTGGAAACCTTATGTGACAATATTTATGACATAAATTCAATTCAGTTCAACACAAATTCAATTTTGAGGTGACAGCAATAACTATAGACATACCTCTACAGTATAATAAACTAACACACTGAACAAATTAAACATACGCTACTGTCCTGATATGTCGACAGATATTTAAAAAATCTCGACGTATTTTTAATTGCTAGTTTAAATCCATGATTTGAAATATATTTTAATTTTTTAATATTTCATGTTTATTTGTCAAGTCCTTGCCTTTTGAAAGAGAAGTCTCTATGAAGCTTCTATTAATTCAAGGAATTATGTTGGAAGTCATTGGTAAGAAGAAATTATCATATTAACGAACACATCTCTTTAAATATATCGTCAACAGCAATACTTACAATGTTTAACGAATACTTATATAAAACCGATATACTCATCATTCTGTATTACCCAAATATTATGTATTTAACATAAAGCTATTATTATTAATAATAGTATTAAATTTACAATAAATCGAAGAAATAAAACTTGTATAATTACACTTTCCCAATAGTTTATTTGTTTATGACAAAATTGATAACTTATCATTTGTTTTCCCTATCATGTTTATAACTGCATCACACACAATAATTTTGCACACGTATTCCATTCTTGCTCCGTTTTTGTTACTTCACACTTTCTACGTGTTTTCATTGTGTAACCACTAAAAACTGATAGACATGACACCATTTCCACTGTAATCAGTTCATTGTTTTACTTCACCGTTAGTTTTGCCTAATCAGACAGCACTTTATAAACGCCACGTTAAATATGTGAATAACGATCAAAGTAAACGCCAAGACAGAGGACAATAATTAAGTTTTTTTCAAATGGAAGTTGCCTTTGTACAATTATAAAAATGAACTCGGTTAATATTAGGATTAAGGTGAAATCTGAAGAGGCGAATTAATTAAGAGGGGACAGAAACCTTTGTGACAAAGAGTGTAGTCTTACTCTTTCATCGCCTTCAAGTAATTATTAACGTTGGAGATCTTCTGTTTGCTTATAAGATTATTTCTGTCTTAAACGTGTTAATTTATATCTATAATTCAGTAATGTTAGGTGTAAGAAAGGGCCATGCGGCCCTAACTTTGCCTGTATCAATAAAGAATGTTTCATTTCATTTCATTTTTATGTAAAAAATAAACATAATAATAAACTTCAAGTAATAACGTTGGATATATTTTGTTTGCTTATAAGATTATTTCTGTCTTAAACGTGTTAATTTATATCTATAATTCAGTAATGTTAAGTGTAAGAAAGGGCCATGCGGCCCTAACTTTGCCTGTATCAATAAAGAATGTTTCATTTCAGTTCATGTTTATGTAAAAATTCCAAGACAATCTATAATTTTGTTCGACACAACACAAGCAATTATATTCAATTTCAATAAATTTTATTGTTAATTAATAAGTAACGGAAGACTTAGCAGCAAGACTTAACAGCCAATCCAACAATGCGGCATGATCACATGTGTTTGGTAACTTACTGAGAAATGTCGTATGTATGTACAGGGATTGTTGACAAATTAGATTTTTATGTGTTTTATTTCATATACACTATTTCTAGACTTTACTCCTGGAATGTGGAGTCAAGTTCATCTAAAGAAACCCAGAAACAGTCGGCGAATAAAAAGCTCAAATGAACTTCGCAATTGAGGGCCAGAAGAGATACAAAAAGGTGTAAAACTTGTGACAACGTCAGATTCTAGCTGTTGCACAAAGACAAAGGTGAACTGGAGCTAAGCGTAAAATTTATATGGTCTAATGCATTGGGTATCCTTGGTCTTTTATATGTGCACTACATTATTGTTCAAGCTAGAATGTAGTGCACATTAATGTCCTAATGGAACTAATAGATCAATTACACCATATTAAACTTAAACAGTTACACCAGCCATGAAATCAATAGTTTACATCAAAATATGTAACCTTGCAAGAACATGATACAAAAAAGTACAACATTTCATTTCTATAATTCTAAAGATAACATTATATTTATTTTATACATTCTGTTGATAAATACAATTATTACAGTAATTAAATTTATTCGGATCCAGACTAATAGTCCAAATTCACTTTGATTTATTTATAAATTTTGTATCTCCATATGGTCCTTAATTACACTTAAAATTACATTAGCCTACCCAAGACGTATACAAAAATAAATGTGTTTTGAAGAGAAACTTCACAACAGAGCCCGCTAATATTCTATTTCATTTTGCTGTTATTGGTCGTCCTCATCATTGTTTTTATACTATGTTCAAAAGTACTTAAATATGTATTATATACCAAAATGCATTTATTTATTCCAACGTGTCAAAAATAAGTACATACTAATTTCTTAATTAGGTCTTTTAATGACAAAATATTTTAATGATATTTGATATTTCCTCTTCATATTATTATAATAAATTAAAATTGAAATCAATGAAACCCCACCTTAGCTTATAACGTAAAATGGGAAGACATAATATAGAATATATAAAGAAATAATATTATAATAAAGAATACATGAAAAACCTTTAAGGTAGACTTGCATCCAAACCAACAGATCTAAAACTCAAAGCTGTAACTCTGACTAAGCAATAGTTTAGTTTAGTTATCAATTAGTTTTGTTATCAATATCACGTTGTAATTTTAAAAAATATCCTGTAAAAACCCTAGTTCAAACCTGAATTGAATGTTTTAACAAACTAAAGTGCATAACCCGGTAATAAGGGTCAAGTAAAGTCAAGGTAAACACATCGATCACCGCAATCACCTGGTGTCCGGTTTCGCACTTTCCCACTACAAGGTTATATACTTACCTTCGCCATCACTCGAATCCTAACCATTACTCACACTATATTACATTAAGTTGGTAGAAATGTTATGAACAGAATCAATCCTACTGTAGGTATTGTTCGCCATTTTAAAACGGTTAAAATGCATAACAAATGAAAAAGACAGAGACACTTCGTTTGCAATATATTTTTTAAATGAGGATTTTATAAAAAAAAAAAAAAACTATTAATTATATTAATATATCACTTAATATCACTTTTATATTAATTAAAAATACGAAATTATGCTATCAGATCATAACAGAAAAATATATGTTATCAATAAAACCCGTTTAGTGTAAGTGATCAATGTTATAATAAGTAATAACTGTGTAAATTTAATATCACAAATGATACAAGCAAAATAGGTAAAACAGAGTATTGTTTAATTGTGTTATATTTTACAAATATTTTACTATTTGACAAAGTTGAATAATTTAAATATTGAAATATTGATATTATTACATTCTCTGTTGTCTAAAGATATAAATAAATATATATATATATATATATATATATATATATATATATATATATATATATATATATATATATATATATATATAAAATATTATATCTGTAAAAATCTACTTTCAAAACTGTAATATATAACACATACACATTTCATAAAGTAAGATTTTTGAATTCGTGAAAGGTACAGTAAAAATATTATGTTGATTTTTAATTTATTTATATATAATTTTAAATAGTTGTAAGAGAAAAAAAAATATATATATACAATAAATTGCCTCACCAATCATATCTATAGAGAGGAAAAAATATCATTCAATACCAAAATCTGTTGCATTGTATTAGGTTGCAATGTTCAATGAGATTTTATTCAAAATGTTCATTATTAATATATAAGTTAATTTTGAAAATAAATGAACGTTCAAATATGGTTGCATCTCAAGAGCCAGACGGAATTATTGTAGAGAAAAAAACCCTTCCAGTTGTGATATCGGTGTTTCCATGTAAGTGAAACCCAGACAAACTCAAATCATCCTCACAAAGCGAGTTTGTACTTTGTCAAACTCCTCTATGTGGCTCATGGACATTATTGACTAATACGTGAATATTTATAATAAGTACCCCAAACATTTTAACATGTAAATTTAACTGGTATGTCATAGCTAAGCGGATATCTATACGGAAAACAAGTCTACTTGGTGTACACAAGTGCAACCTCTGGTAAATAGTAAGCTGTGGTTAAATATTACAAAGCTAAAATTTTACTCTACATAAAATCTACCTGCTCCAGGACATTTACTGGCTATCTTTTAACAGATTTTCTCTGTACAAACTCGGTTGCTACAACTCAAGAAGGCAACGTAAAGGTTTTCTGCTTTAACTATTCAAAAAACGTATAAGTTAACGTAACGTATTCTCTTGGTCCCATTACCATTATCCTATAAAAAGGACGAATGAACTTATCTATTGCGCGTAAAAAATTGTATAAATGTAGTTACTTACATGGTAGTCATTTAAATGTCAACTACTACACAAAATACATGTGTGTAGGATAACGTATGCATGAAAGGTTGGTTATACTACTAGAAGTTAGGTTTATATTGTTCTTTCTTATATTTAGCCTGAGACATTAAATATGAGTTTAGAATCGTTAGAATTTTGACGTTAAAAATTAAATCAAGTACCACTTAAAAATAACTATAATAAAAAATTCATGGACGAACTAAGTACAAAATACCATATTCCAAGACCAAATGCATCACTCAGCTTTTATTGTTGAAATATAAATGAATAATTAATAAGTTTAACTTTTAATGTTAAATATAATGTCAAAAATATAAATAATGAATGAGAATTAATCTCTAGAGTATCTACTCACCATTACCTGTTGTCACGTTAAGTAACGAAAGATTTTTTATTTCGTAAAAGGTGTAAAATTGTGTAATGTTGATTGTAAATTTCTCTCAATATATAATCGTAAATATTTTAAACGAGAAACCTAAAAACATAACTGATTGCGGAAAAAACAACTATAATAGGTTTGTGTCAACAAGTAGACCTATTGGGTAGAAAAAAGACATTAGCTACTTTACTGGTAGAAGAAAACTGTTCTCGGGGTTGGTGAAGCATCGAAATTAAAAGGCAGCAAGTATTTCGGACGAGAAAACCATCCGCTTCTAAGCGTTATATTCCCTTGAGTACTGAGAAATTTACTTTTACATTCGACTTCCTTGGTTGTTTGTAAATAACTTAATTATCTTACAAAGTTGTGATGAAAAGCTTTTCTTGGATTTGCGCGTTAAAAATAAAGGAAAATCTAATATGATAATGATATTAGTATTTATATAATAATATGGATGTGTGTGTTTGTCGACCAACTATTGTAAATTATATCTATATATAATTATACATCTTCCTAATAAATTTTGTTTAAAAAATATAATATTTACAGTTATAAAACAAATTTTAAGTTGACTAATAAGTCTATTGACAATGAATTAAGGTTATCAGTTCATAACGTGTCAAAACAGTGCTCACATAATTAAAAGGCGGCACCTATTTAAATATCCGATGTAAAAGCATTATTCGGTTTTAAATGATAAGAGAGTCGAAAAAGGTATTATATTAAATATTCAAAATAAAAAATTATTATTTTATTTAAATTATAAATTTTGAATTGAAAATATCATTTAAAACCCAATTTGAGGACTCATAAGATTTAGTTATACTTAGATATTTGTATAATAACGTAAATAATTCAGCAACCAGGATTCAGTACTCCTGCCTTTTTATGCTTTTACTCGGGAATTAAATGATCTTGTTTTGCTCCGAGTACTAATATTGGACTACACACTAAATAATAAAATAGGAAAGTCTGATTGCCTTTATAAAGTAAATAGAGTAAACATTGTAAGTAATAAATTTGTGTTTAAAGTCCATTTGTCTGCACATTTTCAAACAGACACAACAAACATTGTTTACTTGGATTGAAATTACATTCCGTCTCCACAATAGTTACAGTGGAACAATGCAAGTCATGTAAGTTAAATTGTAGAACAGTTGAGCAAACGTTTACACGATTCTTGTTCAGTTAACCATTGGAAATAGAAAATTCATATGGAATGACAAAGTAATGATTTTGATTGTGTCATATTCATGTCACATATTGTCATATTCATATTCATGCTCCATTCATGTTCATATTATACCAGAAAACACTGCAACTGTGTATTATGATTTTAATTTTGTGACAATTTGTGAACAATATACGGAGTACTTTCTGAAGCATTAAATTTAAATATCATTAACTCTTTTGTGTGAGTTAACCGAAAATGAATACTGAAGGAGTGTGCAGACTACAATTAATTTTTTAGAGCAAAACAAGCCACCCCTCCATCTCCAGTAAACACGAATGCAGTTGGTGCAGTCCACGCGAAACGCTGTGCTGTTGCTGTCAGTGAATTGTATCCGACTTTGTATTGCTAACTGGCGTGACCTGTAATTAAAACGGTAATTTTATATAATTAATTACATGATTTGTACAATCATAATAAACGGTTAGAAATTCATAATATTGGTTAACGGTGTAATATTTCACTTGAAGATAAAGATCAATATGGTGATACAATTACTTCTTATTTACTATATAGAAATTAATCACTAAATGTGTTGCTAAACGCTAATATCGGAAACGGATGGACCAATTCGGCTGATTCTTTGAATATACTCTTTTTTAAATTACTCTTTGAATTCAGAGTAAAGTTTATAAGATGGAAAAAGTTTCAAAAGTTTTCAAGAATAATAAGGAATTCGGAAAAAGATTTTAAAATAAAATACTTATAACACTTAATCCAAAGTTAATCTTAATGAACAAAGCTGTGAATCTTTCCAAATAAGGTAAGCAAAACTGTTTGGTTTCTTTGACATTATGACATGGTACTTTACAGTGGCTTAAAGGAAAACAACAGATTGACCACTAACATGCCTCAACGAGTCATGTCATTCTTTTATAACGCAACACCTATTATATTTGATTATATTGAAATATTGCGTAAACCAATGATTTCCATTTAATATCGCTTGTAGTTTTATTTCCATAATAAGCTTCTGAGACCTAAGTATGTTTATATATATTTTTTATAAATCGAGACACTAAGGCAAACTACACACTATACCACTGGAAATATCTAAGACTGAAATAATATTCTAACAGCCAGAAGTAGACCCTTTTTGTCAGAAGTAGGTTTTCTGAGAGCTACATATACATGCTATATAATATTGTCTTCATCAGGACAATAAGACAAACTAAAATTTGAGACTCAAATACATTAGGCTGGTAGTGAATTTAAAAACAGCCTGAAATAAACGATTTATGAGCGAAGTAGGCTTCGCAACCTTTACTTTTTACATATATTTTATTTATCTACACACTATGTTAACTATACTAAGGCACTGGAAATATTTTAGACTAAAAGAAGATTGCTAAAGCCGGAAGATGACCCATTTTTACCAGAGTAAGTTTATGAAACCTAAATCCTAACTAATACTTTTATAAATGCACTACTGAGTTTGTTTGTAACGCTATGCAACCGATCGTAATTGAAATTTTACGTGGCCATTCTTTTGATCCATGGTTAACCTAAAGGCAAATTCTTATTTTTTTTAAATCCATTCGAGTTACGCCCCACTGGTCTCTAAAGTTATGAACAATTCCATCTTGGACTCTAAAGGCCCATTACAGCAAACAAATATTAATTGAAAGAGCCTGTTGATAAAGTACTCTGTCATATAGTTTTATGACAGTGCAAATATATGTTTAATGAATTTAACCAATATTTACAATTCGTTTACATTTATAGTTTCTAAAGCATAGAGTGAGCTTGATAAAACATTACTTCTTATATAAACCTTGTCTGCAATCCAGATAGTAAAATAGAATTTTTAATTCAAATACATTTTAATTGCACGTTTTAGTAATTGTTAAGTAAGTAGTACTTGGTCAGTACTGTAATGCAGATATAATGGAAAAACCTCCAATAAATTTTTTACTATTAGCTTACAGTTTGTTTTAGAACACACTTTAGTTGTCTTTTGACAGTATTAGTATTCCTTGTCATGTGAATATAAATATTTTCTTTTTCAGGAAACAAGGCAAAATCAACTATGGACAAAAATGCCAGAATAAATTAACATGACTATATTTGCATACTTTTCGGATATTTTTTTGATCTTGGCAACTCACCATTGACGTCAGGAATATAATTAAATTGAACCAGAAGTTCTTATATACGTGCAAAACTATGAAATTGTGGGCTAGACCGCGCGTAACTGCTAGTCCCCTATATAATAATAAATACAAATTGAATTATTCCGTACACAGGCTTGTACTGTATTGATGAGCTAATGTTAAAATTAGCTTTGACATACACATGTTAAATTCTAAACCTGTCCTACAAAGACCACAAAATACTCTTAATATAGTGCATGATAGTTATATTTATTTATAATATTTATAAACATTAAGAATACACTTTTTCTACAATTTTCAGCCTCCTGATACCGGTTATATATAATAATAAATAATTATATCATTTATATATATATATATATATATATATATATATATATATATATCAATGATGGACTCTTAAGCAGGATTCATTATTATTCTTGCAAACATTATCGAATCGTGAATCTCAAGTCAAAATACAAATTTTACAAAGTGATGATTGTAAATAGAAAACGTACATGAAGTGTATGCATATGAATAATTAATTGGTATATTTAATAATAACAATATCATCAATGATTTAATAATTACTCGTAGCTTCGCACGTATTTTCGTAGGCTTTGCACGGGTATGATAACTTCTCGTTAGGGTGCATTCTATTTCCGACGCTAATTGAGTTTGCTTTGTAACCACCATTAACAAAATATCTCAAAATGTTAATATGTATGACCGTTGTGTTTTACTTAGGTCCTAGTATTGTTATGCCATATTTTATTTTGCATATTTTTTTATACTATTAGTGCTTATAGCAAATGAAACACAGAGTAGCCAATTTCGGCTTATTTGTTAGGTAATCTATTTTAATATTGTTGGTATTCCAAGAACACGTTCAAAACTTAGAAATGCATTGAAATGAACGAGGCTATATAGCGGTGTTATGCATACTTTTACATGGTTTTATACGTTACGCAGATTTATGCATACTGCTCATACACCTTTTAACTCTTATTATGTATAGCTTCTACCTTCATAATAATATACTCTTGGTTTACATGTAGATTACAGTTATCACGGTGTTCAAACGTATTCTGATATTAAATATGCCCATTGGTATATTGTAGAAAGCATTTAAATATGTATAAAGTAATTTTTTAAGATTGATTACAAATGTAGTATATAGAGATTTCTCCAAGTTATAAAAATCATTGCAAATTATAGTAATTCGTTTCAAATATTTCCTTTGATGTTTATAAGAAATAATCTAGTAAAAAATGTATATCTTTATTTTTACTAATTGAGGTCTGTATTTGGTTCAATATTTTGATATGTAACGTTTCTCCATGTATTGTGGTGCTAAACTTGGCTGTATGAATTATCGGCTTGATTATCGAGACATTTTAATGTATCTTTGAGAAGTTAATAGACAGTAAGGAAAAAACTATTTGAACTAAGCTGGTGCAATAGTCTAACCAGTTTTAGTATGTTATTTTAAACTCACGTAGTTTTTGGAAGCCATGGCATCTTGCAACGATTTTGTAAATTCAACTTTTTAAAGTACTGTGTTCGTAGGTGCTATTACTTTTTCATCGTGGTATTGTTGCAAAAGTCCCTCAGCTCAAACTGAACAAAATATAAAAACCGTCAGTGCATAGTTAAACTGAGCCTTCCTTTATATTACACCTCGTTAGGTATAAATAGGTTTCTTATAAAACAATCTTGGATTTTCAAAATGTATTATAATATCACAGAGACAATGGGTGAAGGATAAATAGGTTTAAAGGGAACAGAAGGTCTCTAACGCTACTAATTAATAAAAGCAGATAAAAGAGAGAAGCTGCGCTATGTATTACACAGGCTTTTAGTCCTCTCTTAATTGGTAAAGCTAGTCCTCAGATTTTTCTTAATGCTAATATTAACTTAAGAGGACACTCCACTTAAATATTACAATACTCACTGTTAGTTAGCGTTAAATTAAACTTAATATTGTGCACATTGATCATTACTGGTGCATATATCTTTATCTATGATTGGCTATATGTTAGCGATGTCACATAGTGTATTATACTTATTCGATGAGTTGGAAAAATTCTATTTCTGTATGTCTGTCCATATGTCTTGTTTTTCCCTACAATATTGCGAGAATAACGGACTTGAAATGTTTCATGAAGCTTAATTTATAAGCAACATTGAATTCAATGATGGAGTATATCAGTCTGCTTGATGGTTATCTAAAAGTTTTACGATAATCTTCGGGTACATCTAAGGTAATGAAAAATATTCACATATAATTTTAACATTGTGTATAAAAATACACGTAGCCTAACTAGCCTCAATATCTTAAGTGTTATTGTGCGCTTATGTTCTCAATAAAGTTTTCATCTGTGAACTTTAAATCTTTCACAAATCTTAATTTATAGATGCGCGTCCATCCATGTAATTTACTAAACATTAATAATGCCTATCACTCAGTAGGAAAGAACAATATTTCTCTTTCAACTGCCTGAGGGATGTAAAACATTCTTGCACGCTTAAGTGTAAGATTTGGGCTGTACATTTGTCTGTCTGCAGGACTTGCTGTGGCGTACGTCTACTTTGTATATCATGAACTACCATTTGATATCAGTCGGATGATAATAAAGTTAGAAAAATAAGGTTAAACATTCAATGGAATGGAATTGGTGTAATTCCTATCATAGAGCACAAGACGTGATGTGCAACTTTGCAATACGATGTGGTTAACCCTGCTTATACACTCTACAGTTATGTTACGTAATTAGCGGTCTCTGTGTCTACAGTTGCTCTTAAAGGACAACACTATGATTAATGAGCGTGGTTGTAACTTTATAACCTTAATGGTAGATACTTTTCCTTAATAGATCAAAAACCTTGTGTAGACCAACTAAAATACACAAACCATATATTGTGATATTGGAAAGTTGATGAAGGAAAATTAGTGATAGAAGATTTAAAGCGAAATAGATAAAATAGAATCTAAAAAGTACACCCGTGAATTGTGAAAAGAATAATCTACATTAAAAATAAGAGCAACTACAATATGATTTCAGGCATTTTAGTTAATTTATGTTTTTCATCACCCTGCCTTATTATGGATAGTTAAACACAGTGTTTAAAAACTAAACGGAATTCAAAAATAAAATCAGTGCATATATATATATATATATATATATATATATATATATATATATATATATATAATGTGATTGCGTATTTGTATCAGTTATGCCTTTTGTATTGAAAAACTAGTGCGTATTGCGCAGTCTTGTCTTTATAAAGTGCAAATACTTTTCATAATGTCGATATTATAAAAATAAACTAGGGAACAATAAATTAAATCTCTGAACTGTGTTATGTGGAAAAATATTTTATAAATTTTTACTGTGAGATTAAAGAACTACGATTTTTCATATATATACTGACGCACAAATGCTATAAATGATTTTTTATGTTAACATTCACAACGGTATTCAAGTAATAAAAGTTCCGGTGAGGTAGGTAGGGTAACAATGCGCTGAAATCAAATATTGTCACCAACTTATACTATTGACTCTCCACACAATGGCAACATTTTTCTTTTTACTCAATGAATACAAATTGTATATTATAAAATGTTATAGAACTGTACTTGGCTTTTCTTCATAATTTATTATTCTGCTATTACCTGTTTGTCTTCATGTAAAAATACCAAAAGACTAAAGTAAACAAATTCGCTGACGCTCAGCCAAATCTCATTGATTGATATGAACCATTATAAAACTCAGTAATGCCTATATATAAATAACTCTTCATGAAAATTTCAAGTTCGTCAGTTCGTTTTCTAAATATCGTACGGGAAAAACAGATAAAATAACGTTTTTACCTCTCAAGTGTTTAGATTCGGTATCACTCACCTAATAATACTCTGTACATATCTTTACTCTATTACCATGTAGAATTAGGTATTAATATTTATGTGTAAGCTTTACTAAGAGATTTACAGCTATAACTAAGCAACCTTAATGCAAAAAACACTTGATAATTCTCAAAATGTGCAAAACACGCACATCCAAAGTCTCATTAACACCCATAATGTAGCGCAGCATTTTATGTCACCATTTTGTATTTATCTGATTTAGGTGAAGTATCTTGCAGTAACATGTATTTCTTTTTACAATTACATACATTTTTAGAAGTTAAGATTTACATTGACTTGATATAACCTATAGGCTACATATTTCCGTTATAATACGAGTTTCATATTTCTAAACTATAAACTATGAAAGCCACGCTATATTATTTGGCTTGGACCGAATTCCACCATGCCGTTTTTTGTAAGATTCTATGTGGATTTTTACTTTGTATTATTTAGACGTCATCAGTAAAACACTCAAATGAAGGTGTTTTATTTAATACATCCTAATTTAATGTAAAGGCATTTGACGTGTGGTCTAGAGATATACGACGAACAAGTTAAAAAAAATACTGTAGGAATACAAAATCCTCTAAATCTAATTATATCTGCAATAATGTTTTCAGTTTTAAAATTCTATAAAATTCTAAAAATTCTTATTGATTTATATAATCAGAAAAATACTTTGACGAATTACCTTTGAAAAATTGTCTATTAAACAACATCAGTTCATGAAAACTTCAAATTTACAATTGGCATTTAATAAAATAATTATTATATAATTGTAAAGAGTTCGATTAAATTTCTAACTGCTTACAAGACCAAAAAATAAAATAAAACTAAGAATCTCACATTCTTATAACATTAAAAAATTTAATTTTTTAAAATTTTAATTCAAAAGTAAATGTATTGCAAAGCTTCTTTGCAATAATCGGAGCTATATAAAATTGAATTTAGTCTTGCCTAAATATTCATCGTACATCGTGTGTAAATTCCTGTTACTGTTTGCACAAATTGACAGTGAAAACTTTAAATAAACTATTCCTTCAAACTTATTTACTAAAAACTTGAAATCGTTATGACTTGAAGAGTTGTTTCTGACCTTTGAATATTAAATGTTTATTACAAAGAACCTTAATAAAATGTTAAGTTGCAAATTGTACTTGAAAAAAGTTTGCTGTAATCTGTACTATCTTGCATTGCTGCGTTAATATTTTAGTACCCTCCGATTCCTTCTTAATTCCGTTCTATCAATGTAATACAATAAAATATTAAAATTGTAAAATAGAACTAACATTAGTTGACAAAAAATATTTTTCTATACGAAAAATCTTTATTTTAATATACAATTTCTACTTACGCAACACTCCTTGCAGAATAGGTTTAGGAAAAACGACAGATTGGGTTTACCACTAAATTACGACGAGATTCACGAGTCAGTGTATATGACGACCCCTTCCCTAAACAAAACTATCTCGTCACCGACCCCCCATGACTGGCCTTTAATTAAAAGGCTGAAGAAATTAATTTTCACCTGTTCTACCCCTATTGTTAACTGTTTTCATAGTCGACTTCCAGATAGTTAGTAGTTGTCTGTACTATTTCTAGTTTCGTGGACCCTAACTTCAACAGTTTAATTTGTAATTTTACTTATGTTTTGAGAAATCTACTTATAATCTAAAGTTGTTCCCATTTATTTTCTTCTATAATTATTTATCAATTAGATTTCTATTTTCCTTCGTAGCAATTGCTGCAAAAATGATGTATTATAATAAGAATATGATTACGTGAATACAAATTATGGATGTTAGACAGCTTTAAAATTATTGGAATTTAAAATTAAGTGCAATTTTCGGGTAATTTTCCCAATTAAGAACATTAAAAAAATCAGATATTTAACAATAATATAAGCAAACGCAAATGTAACATGAGAAGTATTTGTATTTTGTATATTTTTTGGATAATGAAACACTATTATCAAAGTTTTAATAATATACCTTAAAACGAAATATTCCTTCGTTATTACCACATAAAAATAGTAAAAATTTTAACGGATTCTTTCGAGCGTCATTGATACTTTGATTTAATAATTCAAAACGTACTTTTGAAAAATAAATGTAATTTGAATTCATATTTTAAGACAATAAGTCATGTATCCGTAAACGCTAAAACCCTGCAATATAAGACATGACCATGGGTTTCATCCAATTGCCTGCAGCCTACAAAGATATAAGATGTATGCACTACTTAATATTTTAAGAACAAGAAATCATATGCAGATAAAGAACTGTAGTTGTGAGTGATAGTGATAAATATCAACATCTTTGTATATATCTTTATTTATTTATTCACATAATTGTCACAGACGCCTTACAAGCACAATGTTTTGGCAAAGACTTGTCAATTCTTACAAATTGTATACTAAACTAATTAAAACTAAATTTCTAATACAACAATACGCAAAAAACTGTACAATTGTTTTTTTTCTTATAGCAAGTTGGATGCCTCAAAGTCCTGGCTGAGAAGACAAGTATTCAGTTACACTGTAGAAACAGTGAGAAAGTAGATAGTCTTTCAAAAGTATTTTGAATATTGGAAGCGGTTATTATTTCTTTATTGAAAGTGGCGTATGATTGTAAATTTTTATACATGTCTAAAGCGGTGGCCTTTCCAGAAAGCTTGTATTGTGAATAGGATACTGGAGCAATAGAGGGTTTCTTGTGAAATGAAAGTGGTAGTGATTGTATTTAAAAACATGTCTTGATTCGCTTCGACGTAAAAGAAGACTCTGAAGAATGAAAAGAGAGCACATTCCTTTTTTCTGTAATAAATTAAATTTTTACTACATTTAAACTTAGAAGAGGCTCTGGAAGACAAAATATTGCCGACGGGTCCGTCTCCATCTAAAAGCCGATGGTATGGCAACCATGATGGAGGACAGCGGGAGCTATTTCAGCACCTGCTACAAAATTATTTAAATCACCTAAGATCATTCTATTATTGAAGATAAATTTCTCCCGACATTTATCAGCCTAAAAGTGCCAAAAAATTGCGTTCCTCCAGTTTATGTTTGATGAATTATTAAACCATATGGAAGCCCCATTTACTTCAACCGGTATTCTCCGACTGGTAAAGTAGACCACCGATCAAGTTAACGCTAATTATCGACATCTAAAAATCCATTGAATGTGGTGTACTATCCCATTAATAAGAAAAGATTGCCACTGTTTGTGTTAGGTTATACAGGTGGGGAGATGTATGCCCGAAAATTAAAATTTTTTTATTTATTTTTTTTGGATTGGATTGTTTAGTTTTGTTCTGATTAAAATGATATTACATCTCCCTGACCCTGTGGGGGGGTAACACTACTCCGAGGTGACCGTGTGTGTCGACAACATGGGGACGGACATTCACGTCTCCTGTTATACACACCGCGTCATTTTACAAAGCAAGAAATTCCAATGCAAAGAAAACCGCATCTTTAATGACATAGAGTAGCCTACACATAAGATTTATTTAGGATGCAATTTAAATTAAGTTTTAAATAAATTATTGGTTTTTCAATCTAAAGTTCTTATTATACTACGTACCACTTTCATAACAGGTGTTCAAAAATCAGTCTCCTTGTACTTCAATACACTTAGCAGCTCGCTTTCTGATTGATCTCGAGTTATCCTCTCGCAACGCTGCACGATTGTTTTTGATTTGTGCGGCGGCATCTTCAATTCGATTTATTCACTCTTCACGTGTATTTTACTTTTTCCTGGTAACACCAATGGTTCTTCATCCAACCCCAATATACAGAAATCTTAATGGAGTTAGATCTGGTGGATCTTGGGGCCCCCCCCCCCAACCGGAGGGGGGGCTGGCCAATGTGTGTGGTCCACCGCGACCAATCATCGATCATCGCCGGGCAAACTGCTCGTTTAAGTGCATTGTTACATTATGGGAAAAGTGGGCAGGGGGCACCATCATGTTGATAAAATAATATTGCACCTTGCTGCTAATGGAACATCTTCTAAAATATTAGTGGTAGTTGTTCTGTATGGAATTCTAGGTTTCATACGGGAATTTAGATGTCCTCGGAGAATGAATGGTCCCCCCCTATTACGTCGATCATGAATGAGTCCACACCATAACATTTACATAAATCTGTGTTTGAAAAGTTGCGCGCACGATTGTACTATGTGGATTTCCTCTGCCCAAGTGTGTTCATTGTGAATGGTTGTTGACGACCCCTTTATCGGGTAAATATGAGCTTCATCAGTAGAATAAAATTGGTTCTATGATGTTGACGGTTTCTAATTAACCAGTTGCAAAATTCCAATCGAAGAGGAGGATCTGTTGGTTGAATACTTTGAACTTGTTGTTTATGGTAAGGGAACATGCTATTTTTGCGCAAAGTTCTCCATACTTCAGACTGAGACACTGCGAATCGCCTAGAAAGACGGCCGTTGATGTACTGACACCAGGACTGCGTTCAGTAGCCAATGATTATAGCCTCATCCATATCTAATATACATTATTCTGGTGCCCACCAAGGGGGCGATCCCGATAAATTTATTAATACTAGGAAGTTTACCTGTTACTCTTAGGTATACGAAATGATATCCACTGATCGTTTTTTGGGTTTGGAACCTCTGCGATTAGGAATCGTCTTCGGTATTCTGCAGTAGCAGCGGTTGCATTTTTTCCGTCACAAACGCCATAAGACAAAATACCATGTCGGCATATTCTTCCCGTTGTAAATAACAAAGGCATTGCAATTGTGATAGTAAGTTACTTTAAAATACACTTCACTAACAAACGAGTAGTAAATTAATTGTATTAAAATTGCACCTCATTTAAACTCGTACAGAATTTGGTAAACAAATAATTTGGAATATCCTCATAAATTGCAGTGTATTTGTTGAAACAGACTGATTTGTGATACCCAACTTATAAAAAAAACATAACTTACCTTCTGTAAAGCTAAACGTGACAAAAGATATGTAGGTACATGATGTAACCATTTGGATAGTCCTAAAAAGTAATAGTATTATTGTTTTTTTAGTTGAAGCATTAATCTATTAAAATCGTATGTTACAATTGTATTGCTAATCAATTATTTGTGTACCTTATATCATTTACATTCGGTGTTTATTTACTAAATACGTATTTCTTGCTTCGTTAGAATGTTTGTTGTAAAAATAAATTCCAGAAAACTATTACTTCGCTGTTAATAGCCGTGTATGTGGCACATAGTTTTATTCAGTAAATGAAATTTTCTGCAAGTTTCTTTGTTGTAAAAATGTGGGTCTTCAATGCCTATTTACACACAAAATAATGGTCCGTTAAAAACCTTAAAAAAGTTGTTTTCAAAATTATTTTATTTCTGTTTTTTGTAATGTTAGAAAACAAAAAAACTAAATGAGATACAGCTATGAGATGAACTTTATTCAATTTCTCATCTAAAAAATCCGTTAGAAAAAGTTGCATTCGCCTATAAATCATCTTCATAACACACGCCGGGCAAATCATCATTTGACCTCCTGCACACAATTTTTGGTGAAATCTTCAATTGGACCATAACCCAGTTAAAGGAAGCATTCCGGACCCATGTTATATGAACTTTTTTTTTATTTTTTTATTTATAGTTACAATCAGCTCAGATAAAGTGCCGGTAACACTAACCGATTCACCTGTATGTTATAATACATGCATATACGGATCCGAAATATTATTAAAATAATATTTTACAAACATGTTCACATCCCTATTGCCAGACGAACTAAACACTAGTTCTTTCATATAGTGCTACATTTATTACCAAACCATTGTTGATTTTGTGTTACAAATGTTGGCTAACTAGGCTGTCTATTTACTTATGTGATTGTCAGTTGATTATTATTTTGATTGCTAAGTTACTGAATTCTATTCATTGTTTATATTTGTAAGGGTGTGTAGGAAAGATTTATTTTGCAAAATTCTAAAAGTTTAGTTTCGTTTGTGTATGTGTTTTGTGAGTGTGAGTTTTTGTTACTTCAGTGAAACATGACAAAATACAAGAAATTGTGGAAGAAAAGAAACTTTCGAGGAAACAAATATTTAAGAAAAAATAGTTTTGTAGCAAATGAATTTTCAAAAAGTAAGTATTTTGAATCTTTGGAAGCGGTTATTATTTCCTTATTGAAAGTGGCGTATGATTGTAAATATTTATACATGTCTAAAGCGGTGGGCCTTTCCTGAAAGCTTGTATTGTTGTGATTGTATAAATTTTGTATTGTATTGTGCCTTTTTAAATAACCAAAAAACCCTTCTGAACAAAGTTTGATGAAAGTAAGCCTACTCCTAAATCGGCTCATCAAGAAAGATTGGTACAGAGCTCTCCTCCTAATACATTATGATAGTTTTTATTTCAGGTTACAATAATGTAATAATAAATATTGATATTCTGTTCCAAGCATTGTTATGTGCCACTGTTTATAAGCAATGTAAATCTGAAAACTCCTAAGGATTGACAGGAAGACGATGATCGAGACAAGGGCTAGCTTTGTAAATTAATAATTTTTTTTTGGGGAAAAATGTAGTAATTGTTTGAACTCATACCCTTTTTGGACTCTCACATAAAACAGACAGTAATTTTTTAGCAGAGATCAGCAGTCTTAAAAGGGCTTGGGGTCAAAGTTGGCAAAAAATTGTGCACAAGTGCATTAGTGAAAATTGATCGAGATATCGGAATGATAAAATCAGATATAGCATGTGAAGAGAAGACATAAGCTAGCAGGAAAAAGGACCAGGATAATCAGGTAAGAAACTGCTCGATGCCGAGAAGGAAAATATTCAGATAATTACGAAGCTGGGAAAGTTTTGAAATGAAAGTAAATATATGTTTATCACGTTTTCCCGCGATTTCCGAAAATCTATTTTTTTCTACAGAAAAAAAGTCCCATTATCTCAGAAAGTAGAAGGCCAATTCATTTAAATTTTTACAGGTTATTAAGAATGTCTGTTTACACAACCCCTACTAGATTTAGACTTCTAGGCTCAACAATAAAAAATTATTTTAAAATAGATTAATCCAAAATTATAAGCAAAAAAATTTACAAATATTTAAAAAATAAAATTAATGCCAAAAAATTAATGGAATTCAATGAAATTAGTAGGGTGTCTATAGAATACTATGTTTATTAAGGCTAAAAATTTCAACTTTATAACTCTGATACTTTCTGACGATTAATGGCGTTTTAATATATAAGCTATGTTTTAACATTACGGGCTTATGGGCGTACATTCTCCCTTACATCACCTAAGATCATTCTGTTATTGAAAGATAAATTTCCCTCCCGACATTTATCAGACGAAAAATGAAAAGTGCCAAAAAATTGCTGTTCCTCCAGTTTATGATTGATCAATTCTTAAACCATGTGGACTCCCTATTTACTTCAACCGGTATTATCCTACAGGTAAAGTAGACCACCGATCTAGTTAAAACGCTAATTATCGACATCCCTAAAATCCATTGAAATGTTGGTACTTATCACCATTAATAAGAAAAGAATGCCAACTGTTTGTGTTAGGTTTACAGGTGCAATCCTTCTTGCAGCTTCCTTTTTTAAGCCCAATGTCATTTCCCTACAATTGATACTTTGGATTTGAGGAGCTTGAAGGATAGAGTAGCTTGCTCTTAACATTAATTATATCCTCTACAAAGTGTGGGTGTGACTAATTATGTTTCAGTTTTGGAAGTTGGCCTAATCAAGACACAAGTAAATGTTTTTGTACCTGGAAATGTATGCCTTCTTCATTGTCATAACTGTGGCTACAGCTAGACGTTACTAGGGGAGCACCAGGGGCAAACGTGCAATGAATGTTTAGGTTCCAATTTGCGATACCTTCGTAAACCGATGTTCTGTTTTCCTCTGCTAATGGTATTTATGATTTTACACACTCTTTAACCTATATGGCTAGGTTCCAATGCATATAAAAAAGCACTATATATATCATATATATATTTATATATCCATTTTTATTTGACATATTATTTTTATGTATGTAAAGAAATAGTTTTTATATATATCCCATTTTGACATATTATTTTATGTATGTAAAGAAATAGTTTATCTTAGACAAAATACAAAACCCAAGGTCTTACATGATTGATCAACCTAAACAGAAAAGCGGAGTGAATAATGTGATAAAATTAAATAATAAAACCTATTCCTTCAATCATATTGGAAAGAAATATCGTGGGTGCTACCATTTCAATGTATAAATCCGAGATTTATATTTTATTAATAGAAATGAGTTTGATATTTTAATGATCAATTAGTATTTTAAAATAACAGAAAAAACGTCGCACTACTATCTTTCAATTACATTAAACCATAATTATAGGGATTTTTTATAAACATGAGTATAGTTCACAACAATAACTTATTATTGGAGTTTTCCTGATTTTTTACGTTATATATAATATTTTTTTAAGACAAAGCCGAACAGGTTTGCTTACTGAAAAACTATGGAGTGATGACTATGTCAACTATTCTGCGATACTACTTTTATTAGTCTAAGACAAACTTGAGCCAATATGTCGTTGACAGTAGAAACCTAAACACATCTTCTGAGACATAGCGTTGTTAAGCATGTCCTGATATTTCATAGATAGTCTCTAAAAACACGATGAATGGAGTGATGACCGCGAAGTACACGATCATTTTAACGATCTGACCTCGTAGAAGAAATTTGTATCTCGTGGTCCTACGGTCTTGTTAGAAGAATTTAAGTCCGATACTGGATCAAATAAGAAATAATTTAACTTATTAAGTTTAACTAATTGAATGTTTCAAAGTTAAAACACCTAATAAATTGTTCTGCTCAATTAATAATTTTTATAATGTTGTAATATAGCTGTTTGGCGTTTTACATATAATATACTACACACTAATATAATAGAGAGAGTCCGCTACAGAGTATGATTATGTCGATAGCACTCAGATCATCATTACGTCATAAATATCTTGGAAATGTTTTAACTATGGTGACTAATTTAAATATATTTTATATACATAAATTTTTTACAGAACAGGGAGATTTTGTTAGCAATACCATGTAAATTACTGGATTTTAAAGAGTGTGTAATGGGTATTAAAATTAAAGCACGTATACGGCTTACATTGGCACTGCTGTTATAAGCACAATAATTGTTAAAACAGCGTAAATAGCTGGCGCTGACATAAAGCATTTTTACGCTCACCAGTTTCACTGAACTGAGCACAATAAGCGTTTTGTGATTATTAATGAGCTTGCTCGGAATTCCCTAGTTGAGAGTATTTTGTCAACGAGGATAAAACCCAGCGCACGTGTAAAGTTTTGTTGTTATGTTCAATTTCCTAAACGGTGCACTGATTTATTATATACTTTTATATGGAGACCATAAACACGAATAGAAATAAAACACATGCCTGTGCGTTATAAAAAGCCCAGTAACAAAATAACATGTTACATTCGTATAAATTTACCAATTTATATTCAACAGTGGGGGTAGTAAGCGATAAAATAATAATAACGTATAATATTTCATAAAAAATGATACGAACTATTAAAAAAATTAGATTTATGAAAAACTGTGTTGCATATTTAAATATAACGTAAAGCATTATGTCTTTTTTCTACCTTTAAAAAAATGTTTAAATTAGGTAAAACAACAAAAAACTCTGTAATGAAAAGTTATATCTCTCTATGTAGAAAAATCCAACATTATAAATCAAGAATCAATTTGAGATATCCAATAAAACTTAATCGCAGTTTGCTGGTGATTAGTGGAAAATCGGTGTTCCTGAAGTTGTGGAACTGCTGAGTTTACAGCTCCGTCCTCAACTAATTTGTGAACTCGCTATTGATCAAGCCAAACAGACAAGTTCAACTTTGTGGAGCCTGCACTTCGCAATAAAAGTGATGCTGCTGTGTGGTAGCTGGATAACTATTAATATACTTTCAACTTTTGAAATTTATATTCAGGCGTCCACTCCCTGCCAAGCCTCTCGCTGATGTAGCTTTACGTAGTTCCAGCATTGTAGATTTTCCTTATTAAGCTTTTTCATTGTCTGGATGATATTTCAATCTGATGATATTTGTAACATAAATCAATAAGAATTTCAAACAATTAACAATCAAGTAATGTTTTGCATCGTGTTCCACGAAATGCATCAACTTTGATGTCTTTGGTAGAAACGCGATATGGTATTAATTGACAATAGAGCAAAAAATGTTTACTAACAAAACAATTTAATACATAACCCGCTGTACTGTTATTTTTATTAAATACGTTAATTGAAGATGAAGTAAATCTCTAGTAAAACAATATCCTCTAAAAGTTGGAATAAAATTAATAAGTTTCAATGTGGCTTAATTAAATGTAACTCTTTAATATCCTGAGTTGCTCTTTCTTTGTGTATAAAACAAGAAAACTACAGTTTCGGGAATTTACTTTTATTGAATACGCTTGAACTAATCGTGGAAATTCGTGTTAAATGTATCTTCAGTAGCTTATAATAAAATAATATGTTATTCCTTTGTTATTATTGGTTTAGTGAGCATAACTCGCATAGGCGTAACATTTATCTGAATATGAATATGCATTCTATATTCTCCTCACTTATTAATTTTTCAGACTTTCTGATCATTCGCACTAGTAAAATCTTGCTTGAAAAGTTAATGGACAACAATACTAAATGCATTTATCTTCAAGTACCTAATGGTAGGCCTCATACAATAATATTAGTGTCCTGGACACTATCCAGCAAATCAAACATTTATGCATAAAGATATTAAATTGCAAAAACAAAACAAAAACCTTTTTAATACTTTGTTAATTAGTTTAAAGTATTTAATCTCTAAGACTAATCAAACATTTATATCAGACACTTGATCAAATTCTCGTCCTTTGTGATAACAGGATTGTTATTAAAACATATTGGAGCCAAGTTGGCACAGTCCCGTTGTGACAGCAATTACGAACACTTTTTTGGGTGCTTTGTTTATGAAGATTCCGTAACGAAACTTGACATATTGGTTGTCTTAGTTGTCCCAAATTCAAGGTCCGATATATCAAGTATGTACGAAGGGGGTGATAACCTACGATGAAAGCTGTGAAAGAAGTGAAAAATTGATAAGCCTGACATAGGTAAAGATGAAGTTTCTGGTGGGAAATCCCTTGAACTTTTAGAAGCTACTCTATACTTACTTAGTTTTCTCTAAATTTTGGACATTTTGTGTTTTATTTAATAATTTTAAACGGAAGGTGAAACATAAATTATATTTGTATTTTAGTGTAGTACGTCGTATAGTACTTTTACTTTACTGTTGTATCTGTTACGTCTTAGCCGTTAAATGGTGTAATAGCCCCCTTACAAATGTCTAATACTTGTTTATTCTAGACCATATATTAGTAATAATGCTATGAAATTTAGAGTTTTTAAATACATTAAATAGTGTTCATAATACGTTTATTTTTTTTAAGAAATTCAGCCCACCTTATCAAGTATCAGATAGAGAACAAAATACAATCCGGATTCAGCTAGACATGAAATTGGCATAGTTATTGTTATATTAAATATATATACAGGGTGTCCTAAAAGTCCCGGGTCGGTTAAATATTTTTCAAAATATTTAAAATAGAGCTACAAAACCTTACACAAAGTTACTGGACATAAAAATCTATTTTATCACATATTCAGTGATCCGCTACTACCTCAGGGGGGCGGCCCGCTAGGAGTCAGAAGAAAAATCTTAAATGTAAGCATAGGTTGATATGCATATCAAATAAAAGGTATTTATTAGTAGAGTACATTTGAAAAATATTTAACCGACCCGGGACTTTTTGGACACCCTGTATATATTGTTGATTTTTTGGCTAGTTTTTTGGCTGTTGCTATGTATAAATGTGTTTGCTATCTAGGCTTTCAAACACACAAACACATCTTGGTGTATATTCTCGTCATTAAGTGTAGTCGTTTGTGGAAAATTCCGTTGCACCCTAGCTCATTCTCTACATTGACAAGCAACACAGTTTTGTAGATTTTGTGTACTGTATCACTGTCCAGTGTTCAGACAGTTTGTAGATATTGTGAGATTCCGTTCGTGAGTAGGAACATTTTTACCTGGTCCCATACTGCGTGAGCTGGAAACAAGTTCACTGAGTTGGCTTTACTTATACCTTACAAATCTTTGTAACGTATAAGTAACCTTACCAACCTTACCACTGTCTCAATAAAGTGTTTGTCCAGGGTATCGTGTACTCCAGTCTGTCAATTTTTCACATTATAGACAAGAATTTAATTTGATTTCATTCTGACTTAATTTCTTACATTTAATAGATTAAGCCTCTAGCTCATTTAGTTATATCATCTACATGATAAATTTGTTCCACATGATATGATTGTTGTAATTAGTGCTAGAGTTAAATTAGCTCTCATTAAAATACATTTGGCCCATTACTAGCCGAATCACTATAATTTTATTAATTGGTTTAGTCACCTCTAAGGCTATGGTCCCCAGGTGTTAGAGAATGCTTCTGAGCCCACCTTCATCTCGTAAAATAAGATATCTTACATTAAGCTTTAAATGTAAAACAATATTCATTTTGGTTCAATTCAACAGGATTGGTTTATAACAGTACAGAGTTTTATGTTCTATCCAAACCTCACAAAATACCTAACCACGTTTTCTATTGTGAACAACGAAAAAGAATAAGTCTGGTGTTTAGTTAACCATCTCTGTTTGTTGTATAATTTTAAACTATAGGGTGTAAGCAGTGTAATCATATTTTAAGCATTCTGGGCCCGAACTTGGTATGTGAGTACTCTATAATTGGTAATACTTGCAGTGAACAATTTAGTTAATTCTCACAGTTTGGATTAATTTTAACCCTTCCATACAGCTGCGACACTAACCTACGGTTAACGAT
This sequence comes from Homalodisca vitripennis, assembly GCF_021130785.1. NCBI lineage: Eukaryota > Metazoa > Arthropoda > Insecta > Hemiptera > Cicadellidae > Homalodisca > Homalodisca vitripennis. The sequence continues at coordinate 68,132,848 of NC_060207.1, forward strand.
TTTTTATTCGATCACAGCCCTTATTATTGCACCTACAGTGTAATTTGACTGACCATAATAATTTATAAAGTAATAATTTGAAAAATACTGCGGTTTGGTTTTGTTTTAACTGGATGTGGATCGAGTAGCTTTGTCAAAAAAAATTCTTATATTATTGATAATATTGATGTAGATATGTCATATCAATTGTTGGTCATGGCTACAGAAATTGGTGACGGACTTGTCCCTGCTGCATGAGGATTGATGAGGACAGAGGTATTCAGTGCGATGGTGCGTACACACGTTCGTTTCATTCTGATTGCATAAAATTGATCAATGATAAAATTGCTAAATTTCTAGCTAATATATTATAAGATACACTGAAATCTGTGGTTGAAGGAGTCAAGGACCATATCGATAACATGAGATAACATTCAGATGTAGAGCTTAGGCTCTGTGTTGCTGAAGCCAAGGTACAACAGCTTGAAAATGCCGTAGCTCATGTAATGCTTGGGAATGCTGGGTCTAATAGCAATTTGGAAGAAATACTATCGGGCTTAATGATAGGAAACGCAGACTTTGTAATACTATTATTTTCAAAACTCCTGAGCCCTCAAGCTAGAACAATGCTATTAAGAAGAAACATGATGAATCTGAACTACACGCAATATTCTTTTTGTTACAGGCCTGAATCAAGATCTTGTTCGTACCTTCTACAGATCGGATAAGCCTAAAACCAATGCTCCACGGCCTGTTAAACTAGTATTCAAGAGCAGCGAACCTGCGATCGCACTTATGAAACAATTCAATGCTGAAACCATTGTTGGGCTTGATGAAACCCTATATTTATATAAAATTTGGCCCCAAACCAACCATAGTAAACTGCTTTATGTGTTTTAATCGTATTGTCTACAAATATATTGCATTTTATATTGTGTACAATAAACGGACTGTAACCGTATGTTTTTTCGTTTTATAATAACAATAATTTTTATAACACCACATATAAATAATGGATAGTTGAATTTTAGTTGTTTTTACGATGTGTTATATTGTATGTCATTACACTTTTCTTTCTGACAGTATTATTACTTACCATAAGGACAATTTCAGTATCCCACTCTTCTTATGGTATTCACTATCACTAACACTAGTTTTATTTATATTTTCACAGTTTGTATTTTTAATTAGATTATGTGGTACAATTATTCTTATATTTAATAATGAAAATTCTTTTGAAGTAAAAGATTTTATTTGTGTTTTTATCTATATTCAAAGGTATAAAACTGTAAGAACGTCATAACTTAATGGTAAAAACAAATAACGTATCTTCCTCATACATCTAGGTAAATTTACAATATAAAAAATATTCTATTTCAATAGATGGTTCTTTTACAGTGTTAAAATCGTGTAAGTACAAAGTTTCGGTAACAAAAGAACGAAGTGTGCGTAATCGTTTTTTAATCCTCGAGATGCAGATAGGAAGAAGAAAGGCGGAGATGTTGACAACATTGTCGGGGGAACAAAGAATGAGGCCATCGGCCTTTCTCGATAAAGAGAACATCGACGCAGGAATATCTTGGGAGATGGTTCATCTGTTTAAATTTATCAGCATCTCAGCACTCAAGTATTTTTGCTTTGTGTTGTACTACTTAAATCTTACTTGCATGGTACGTTATCTGACATGTTTTCATTATCATGTTTGCTTTCTTCTGTTATTTAAGTAATCGTCCAGTAATGTGTTCTGTGGTTTTGAGTGCAAATGAAATATTGCCACACACCACATAATAATAACTGAATTCATAATCGTCAACTATAATATAAAAAAGTACCATATTGGTAATAATAAATATCCTATCGGTGAGTACAAATTGTCACTAAGACAAACATATATTATCTGTTTACATACGTTAGTTATGAATATTGGATTCTTGCTGAGCATGCTTATTTGAGACGATCTACTTATTTAGGTTACGTAAATTTTTGGATAATATTGTTACACACATTTTTCTATACCTGAGTTTAAAAATTATTATATAGAATTTACTATTAAAAATTTTGAACTTACTATTGGCCGCTAAGTTATTAGTGGTGGATTATTGAACACAGAACTATTGTAACATGTGTTCCTTATTTTACTTATAATATCTGGTGTTACCTTAGTAATGCACATGTCTTAGACAGTGTGTCTGGAGTTGACAGAAAACTTTTTTCTGTAATCGATATCTCACTTATAATCTATGAACTGTTTTCTATATTTTTTAATGTAGATTGTACTTATGTGTTAGGTTAGTTGTTTACATTTAAAGTCAATGGGATGTTTTTAACTTACATGTATGATTTTGTCTTTAAAAACCTAAATTTAAATGTTATTACTTTCAACCTACAAAATACATTTTTGATTGTGTTATATATTTACTTTTAAAATACACAAAAAGCGCTATATTCCGAGTTATATTTGGAGATGGTTATGTAACTTTTAAGCTAACACTAGAGTACTGTGTAATAAAAGACTGTAGTTTTAAAATTGACCTATTGGCTAGGTTCTTGACATGTTGGAAACATTATAAAATACCGTAATGACAAAATAAATATTGCAACGGATTACGAAAAACAACACTATTTTTAAAGTATTATAAGTAATTACAATGAAACTGATTGTCACGATATCGACATACCATAGTTTAGGGCATTAGTGATTAAAAAGTGCCCTACCAACCATGTGCGCCCTTCTGAAGTGTCGGTGGTTTTATGAGGTAGATTTCTAATCTAACTGTGGCAGTGATTAGAATTTATAGGTGGCAATAAAGCACAACAATTGTATCATAACTTATTTTTATTTAAGTATTAATTAATAGCAATACTAAATAAAAAATTTGATATTTTTGATATTATAAGTTTCTCCTTACTTTCAGCTAAAGAATAAATACTTATGACATATAAAATGTAGATTTGCATCGAGTAACGCTACAGATTATGCCTCTTAAATAGTTCGTCGTCCGCACTTGGTCTGTAAGCATCCTTTACATGGACGCTGCTTTTGGCTTGTGGTAATAAGTGACTAAGCCTTTTATAATAATAATGGTTAATGAAACATGGGTTTTATTGACGAAAATCAATTTTGAGTTTGTAAATGTATATTATTAAAAACCAACACAGTACAACTACATTAATAAAAGACCGTTATAAGGTACGCAGTATTACTACTTCATAAAAACTACAATTCTTTGGGAGTTTTGATCTACAGTTTTAACAATCATTGTTTTTAACAGTTTGACACTTGGTAATATATGTGAATCCTAAACTTTTCACATTGAAATCTTATAATACTTGATATGTTACACTAATTAAAAGTCACTACTAATATTACTAATAGGATAGTAGTAAATCTATGTTTAACGCACCTTAGAAATAATATTAATAATATGATATACAAATATTATTTGCATGTAATAAATCAGTGATGTAGAAAACTATTTCACATTTCTCACGAATATTTCGAAAATTAAGATAAGTTAGTTAACATTTTTCAACTTCCCATGGTAATTTGAAGTATTTATAAAACATGAGTATAATATTAATCAATTTAAACGTATTTTTTATTTTTGAAATTTTATTACTCATACAAACTTATAGTATTTAATGAATTACATAGAGATTTCGTAACATTAATGGAATATTTATGAAAACTGTACTATACTAATAAAGCTGAACAAATACCTATTCATACAAAAAACTCGTCTGACCCTACAGGTCATCATCATTAAAACATATTACTAATTTTTATTATATAGAGTGCATAAACTACATAAAGAAAATTAATGCTTTCATAAGCTATGCAATATAGACATGTTGTTAACCCAGGAGCCTTCCATATTGGCTCAACGAAAGATGCAAACATAATATCCTGTGGCATTTATTAAATCGACAAATTCCAACTTTGTTTAAGATGTTTTGACAACGTCTATTCTGTAGTAAACACAAAGGGGTATCTGTACACCTGTGCCTCAATATTTAATAAAATATTTTTAAGATAAATAGGTAAGAATAGGTACATAGAGGATACCTTCACTAAAAAACTTTCTATGTGTATTAAAAACTACAGTTAATAGGGATACATTACTACTAGGCAAAGGATATTAATTTCTTTAGAAAGCTGCAGTTATAGTAGTATTTATATTTTATGAGCATCGAAAAAATGCGATATATTTCAACAATACGATATGGAATGGTTTATTCTGTTCCATGTTATTAGAAGATATGGATAACTTTACTATAAACAATTACTGTGACAGATATATAAAAACTCATTAAAGGTAGAAACAAGAGATTAGCTTTGCATAATCTGATCAATCAATGATGCGACAAATATGATTCTGCTGTCAGATGCAACCTGTGCATCTGTTTGTGCTTCCGATATGTGATGTGTCAGTGTCTGTCTGAGAGAATACGTGATAACATACGTGATTCGAGATTGTTGATACTCATATGTTCTATTAAAAAGTTTGTCGTTCTAAGTATTAATATCAGCAATATTGCATACATATATAAGAGCAAATGAAATAAAAGAAATATTTTTAACGGATAGAAAGATATTTACCTTATCATTACTGACGATAAATATATTGGATTTAACTTTAAGCGATTGTTGTAATTTTAGATAGATCTAATAATCTAAATATTATCACTGCTACTTATAAATAATTACTATTAACAACATGAGTTAATATAAAAGTTAGCTCTTCAATGGGAGTACTTAATGCCATTTTAGAACTACATTATCATTACAGCTACGTGGAAAGTGTACTGAATATTAGACCAACAATTAAAAGTCGAACAACATTAACTAAAATTTATTTTATAGTATCTTCTATACATATTAAAATGTAACTTCTAAAAAGTACATGTAAAAACAAACACACAGAAGTAAATCTTCCATAACATTAACATAATTTTTTCTACGTTACTAGCCTGAAAAACAACTGTCAGGAAGAGGTTTTTATGAGTAATATCGTTTAGAGTAACCATAATTTATAAAAGAGCTACTTTAAAAAACTGCAATAAATTCGGGTAAACAACTATCACTACATTAATACGAGATAAAAAAACCTAATACTTATGTTGTAAATACAGTTATGTACGATATTATAACATTAATATTTTGCTATTGTCCTTATAATTAAGTAAGGATTAAATTGTTTTCTATTAAGAAATAAGAAAATTTTATAATTTAACAAAATGTATTATTATAATTTACTAAAATGTTTTAAATTTTAAACTAAAATTTGAAACCATTTGATACAGTTTGCAAGTGTGTAAGTTAAATAAGTACTCGCTCCTAACAACTTTGTTTGAATCTGCTTAGACTATTCAGATCTAAATTAAGGATTGGCAGATCTGTTTTCCTGTGATCTAATAGCAGTAACAAATTATAAGTGATTTTGTTTTCATTCGCTTACACAGGTCGAATTTTAATATGGATAGCTACACTAATTTCCTCTAATCTAACGGAAATAAAAAGTGTAAATTGGTTTTGTTTTAATTCTCTTACACAGGTCGGATTTTTGTAAGTATAAATAGATAAATAGACTGTCCAATTGATTAAAGACTGTTAGAATAGTTAAAAAACATTTTGAACAGTATTAAATGTTATTGAAACCACCCTTTTTCAGTATAATTTATGTTTCACCATTTGAAACCAAAGTTATCGTCAGGCAACTCTACAAATAAGTATTTACATAATTTTTGTTACAATTAATGTTAAAATACCATAGGTCTAACTATGCAAATCCAAAAATTTGGACATATTTCAGCCAATATAAAATATTAGATATGACTACAGTAAAAGTTTTGGTGTAATGGTAGCACATTCACCCGGCAAGTGAGAGATCCGGGTTCGAGTCCCAGCGGAGCAAGTACTTTTTGTGAATCAATGTTTATTGAAATTTTATATATATATATATATATATATATATATATATATATATATATATACTGGGTGAGTTTTTTAAAGTGATCCAATAGCTAACTTTTTAATTACATGACTTAGCACCACAATTTAAATTTGGAACTTGCTCAATTTTAAGTTTTACTCAGGAATACACTTTCAAATTTTTTGAAGATGGCCGCCATTTTCCAATATGGTGGCCAACTTTAAAATCTTTTATGGAACACTTCGGATTTTTTTCGGACTGATGGTGAAAACTTTCAGTCCACGTAGCTCCTGAACCATTAGAGATATAGAAAAACTTTCAAAAGCAAAAATGTCTTATTTTGTAGAGTAGAATCTAAAAACAACATAAAGGCCAACTTTAAAATCTTTTTGTAGAGTAGAATCTAAAAAACAACAAACATAAAACTTAAAATTGAGCAAGTTTGTTTTTTTTTCTTGCAATATATATATAATATTGCAAGAATAAGGGAATATTTCACTAGAACAGGAAAAATATTGAAATATTGAAATTGTTATTGGATTCCTTCAAAATAATTGACAAATTTATTAAGTTTCACGTAAAATATACATACAAAACATTTAAATTATAATAGTAAGAGAAATATAAATGGTTAAAACAATGAACAGCTTATTTCTTTAATAGCAACATTCTGTATGCTAACGGGCTGCTTTCCAATACAGCTGATATCTGCAGAAGTCGTCGTTTTCCTTGTAGCTGTTTGCTGATTTTCCTTCTCTAAAACATTACTTTCCCTATGAAAAAAGTCTTTCTTACGTAAATATATCTTTTTCCTATATTGAAATATGAGTATAATTTTGTTATTTGTTGTGACATTCCTATGTTCAAACAGTTTATTTTAACGACCAAATAAATGATAAAATAGTGTTGCATTTCCTTACAAAAGTTTATTTATGAGACTATGAACAAGGAAGCCTTGCTGGTTGTAATGTAGGTAATGATTACCTATAATATTTGGAAAATTTGTATCAGAAATATAACATGTAACGAATCTTGTAAATATAATACAAATAAAAAGAACTTTGCTGAAACAATCTAAGTAATAAGCCACGTTAAGCTGGGTTAGCTTGGCATTTTATCCATGATTCGCTGTTGTACATTGTTTTATAGGAATCTATTGTGCCCAACATGACTAAAATATTGAAAAATAAACGTATGCTATATGTATGCTATTGTTAGAACAGATAAAATATTAAAACTATTGTTCCTAAGGGATTTCCAAGCCATATAAAATTTCTGTTATGTAAAAATATAATCCCATAGGAGCAGAATTGTAGTGATTGCACAATAAACATATTTATATTTTTCAAGTCCTAGGTGTGCAATTAATAAATTAATAAAATAAATAAACGTCGTATAGCATACAACTTTAAAATCAATGTATATACATATTTTATGCAATCATTTGGATAAAAATGACAAACAAATAAAAATATAAAACTGAATTCTAACCTATTCTAATACGTTGAAAGTAATTTGCCTCACGACATGCAGAGTGAAAAAGTTCGCTGAGCGTGGTCTGAATTTTAAATAAAATTATTGAATTGGTTTTACGAAAAGTTGGAATAGATTTTGTTGGCTCATTTAAAATTTGTTTAAAATAGATTAGTAGTAACTAATAAAATTAGAACCTTAGCCCTAACTTCTGAAATTTTAGGGGGGTTTTAGTTTACATATTTCATGTTGGGCCACTAATTTCGTATTTTAGAAGAAAGGATAATCTTGTGACACTAATCATATAGTAAACAATATAATATTTAAGACAGATTAAAACATATTTTTGTTTAACTTAAAAAAACATAATAAAAATAAATAAGAATAAATTATAGATTTAACACACATTGCAATGAAATAAGCAATTTTCCTTATTTAGAAATTCCCTTATGAAAAATAATTATTATTATCGTATTAAATTACTATGCTATTTATTAATAATAATTACGTAGACAACATTAACATACCATTTAGTAGAAGAATACAATGTACAATTTTAAATATTTCCTTTAATCAGGACTAGTTATATTTTATTTACATTCATAATGTATTAAATCACTTATAAATGCTTTTAAATCTACCATTACTCTAACCAAAGAAAGATGAAAACCAAAGTAAAGACTCGTACTTCGTTATAATCTTCAACGTTACTGTAGAGACGACTCGTAAGAAGATCTTGCCTTCCTCATCTGTGAACTATATGTTAATAAATCAGCTTTTCATGCAGTTTAATATTTTACTAAACCATAAGGATGTTAACATAGGAAAATATAATTGATTGAAACAGTTATAGCACTATTTGACTTTCAAAGGCATTTCATTGTACGGTCATGGTCCAAGGGGTGTTCTCAGCCGCTACCCTATTTTTTTACGAACCCCAACGTTCGGTTCCATGCCGTGGTAACGTAAGTCACCAAAAGGGGAGTTGTTGAACTGGATAGCAAGGCTTAATTACCTAAGGTAAACATGAATGATGTAAAGTTACTGTTCTTCGTGTTACCAACCATCATAAAATACTAAATAGTGAATGTGACGGAATTAAGGTAAAGTCCCTTGACACTTACTTTAATTGATAATATAACATTTGAAATCCATACTCAACAACAATAGGAGAAAATTCTTAAGGAAACAAGAGAATATTTTGGGTGTTTATGAATCACCTCGCTGGTTTCTGTTAATAATCAGACAGGACTTTTTAGGTCTGACGTGTTTTAATACCTTAAATATGAAGAAGGAACAAAGCACTTTAACCTTCCTCCCCAACCATGATATAACGTACAAGATGGAATCATTTTACTTTTCACCTTTTAGTTTAGACTGTAACTCGATCTGGTTCAACTCGCAAGAGCTGATTCCTTCTAGCTAATTAGTTTTTCTTTTTATTTGAACATGTTTACTCAAATTAAGCCCAAATTACTAATTTTAACTGTTATAGGCAATTGCGTTAACAAAGTAGTTAAATAAAATTTTATAAATTTGTACATTTATATAATATGAAGAAAAACATATTTTTAACCGTGGAATGACTTTTAGTTATGTAGTTTTGTCACGTAAACATGTTACACAAAAGGTTTTATACATTTAATATTAGTTTTCTCTTAGGACGGAAAAAGAATGAAACCTCCTATTGCTCTTGGTGTTTGCGCTACTTGTGGTGTGACAGGTTGCAGTGACCGCATGCTGTCCAGATCCTGTGTTGAGCGATGTCAGGCTTTGTCAGTTAAAGAGGGAAAGTTTAAATTGTCATTTTCACTTATTCCTCTCCTATTCTACTGGCTGGTATAAGAAGTGGATCCTCCTCAATAAAACATAAATGTAGCTTACCGCCAAATGGCCGAGCCTTTATCATGGTTTTTATGTAATTCTCACTCATGATTTTACTAACGCTTTTCGGGAAATATATTTATTGTTTTTCTTTAATTTTAATTCATAAAATCATGACAAAATTGAGTAAAATAGTAAAAATAGTTATTTAGACTTAATTAGTACTTCTTCATAAATAAATACATATAAGTTCATTATTAGTATTAAGGCAGAAATCATTTTCAATCTCGTTTAAATTCAACGAGTTTTGAATGAACAAATCCAAATGCAATTACAACTTTATTTAAATACTATAATTCATAGTTTTATATTAAATTTAGCAAATTGTCAAATTCATCATAAACAGATAAGAAGTAATGTTTCGAATTGGTTGACAATGTGCAAATAATGAGAACGGGTTTCAATATAAATTTGCTATTTTACACGATGAAATTTGTTCTTATTTTACCCTACCTGGTATCGGTTCTATTCTGAAAAATCCGAAATAATTCAAGAAATTTTACAAGAATAACTTATAAAATAACTACTGATTCTCTTCTATGGTTTATTGAATATTGCTTGAGAGCAATTATTGGGAGATTATTAATATTTTTTTATCATTGAAGAAACTAAAAGAAACGTGGAAAAATCTGACTATTGAGGGGATTTTAATAAATTGTAAAACACACGACAATACCACATAATTAAAAAAGTATATATTTTTTATATGTGCCTTATGTATGTTTGTTTCATTATAAAACACACTCATGTTTAAATTGCTCCAAGAGTCTTCAATTATTTAATTTACTTACTAATTATCTGTACGAGAATAATTCTGTATTTACAATTCCTATTTGAAGTTGTATGGAAAAAATACATTATTGTTGTCCATATAAATTTAAGGCGGATAGTTAAAGTAACGTTTTTTAAATACTCTTCTCTATCGTGAATTTAAATATAAATACAAATTATTACACTTATTCGGTTATTTTTCAGTGTTGTTTTTGCTGTTGTAGTATAAAAACGGAAAAATGACTCCGTTGAGATAAAAGATAAATAAAGGGATGAAGCTAACGAGCCGAGACAAGTTGTCGCTCGCTGCTCGGAACCTCTGTCGTCGCCCTGGGTGGTTCATAATCGTTGGACGCTTCATATTGCATATTTCTCAAAGTGTAATCTTTTAATACAGTCACGAGTTTTGTAAATTTGTAAAATTAATATTTTACAATACATAATTACTCAACTTATACATTTTGGAGGAATGCTTAATGTATTAAACGTCGATTTATTATTGCATTTGCAAAATTTCATAAACCAACATGAAAGGTGTTTATGTATATGAAGTTATGCACTCATATGTATACTTCTAATAATATTATGTATACGAATGTGACTGTTTGTTTGTTTGGCATTCACGCTTAAACTATTCAACTAATTGTAATGAAATGTTACATTGACATTCTTATGTTATAGTATGAATAAGAGCCTTGTTATTTTTCGAATAACTTTTCGGGCTACACTTCAGTGGTCACTAAAGTTTATGACAGCACAATCATATGTTTAATTAGTTTAACCAATATTTTTTATTTGTTAACAACAAATAGTGCATTCCAAACTTTTCTGTATCCGCTGGCGAGCAAAGATTGAAAAAGTGAAAAAGTATTCAGATAAGAAAATTAAAAGTTGAGTTAAAAACATACTTTTAACTGTAGGTCTTTACAGAAATTAAGTTTTAGATATAACAGACAAAGATCATGTCTAACTTTAGCATATAATTAAAAAAAACTTTTTTGAAATCCATCTAGTTTGTCTTTTGACAGAATTAGGCTTCTCAGATCTGTGTGTGTTTTTATGTTCTTAGTAATACAATCTGCCTCAGTGCTCATGGGTTTCTTTGTATTTTTCTGATAAATAGCATTGATCGGGAATACAAAGACCATAAATTTACATATAAACTTTTTCACAGATTTTTTTGATCGTGGGAACAAGGCAAACTCAACATTGGTATTATAATTATAATTCACTCGAACCATTAGTGCTCATACTGGTGTGAAGTCTACTAATCTACGTTCGATGCCACTTATAACTGCTGATGTTATACAGTATACACTGCAATGGAGTCCGTGCATACCAATATCTGTTTTCTCTTTCATTTTATATTTCATTTCGATCAATAATGCGATGTATTGAAGGAGCCGATCTCTTCTGCTTTACGTCTATTGTAGGCTGGTTCACTCTCAAATATCACGTAGACTTTCACTACATATTTCATGCTTAATAATACTATACTTCATATGAAGCTTCATCTCTACTTAATACCAAATAATGGGTACTTAATACCAAATAATCCAACAAAATTACTGTTGTTACTGTTGTTGTTGGACTGTTTTGTTATTAGTCTACATGTGGCATCTTTATCAAAACTTGAGTCTATTCTAGCATTTAATGAATACTTGGATCAAGCGGGTTTTTATTAAATTGAGAAAAGCTTTATTTACAAGACACGTTTCTTTGTGTATTGCTCAATCCTTTTTATTCGTATTTCATTTTAGTCAAAAATTGTTCATTACCAATTTACGTAATGAAGGTATTAAAACCTTTGATACAAGATGCTAATGGCTGTGTAGCTAGTACATGAATGTATATTTATAATAGTCATTAAATTTTAAAATGTTGAATTATTATCAATAAAAAATATAACTGAGAATATTAAAAAGACTATGACTAGCTAGTTTTGTCTTCATATTTATGATAAAAAACCCAAATATTTTCGAAAAAAATAATAATGTATGAATTGTATAAGTCTGGTTATGAATTGCTAATTTGTAAATTCCGTGTTCTTCAGCCAAACGAGTTAATAATTAAATATAGCCTGCGTGTATGGATACCTGTAAGCGCTGTTTAAGTCAGTAAGATATGTACTTCCGCTTCAAATACTATAGAAGAAAGTATCAAATGTAAGATAAAAGTGTTGAAGAAACACAATATCATGGAGCATTGCCCAGTTCCGCTCAATATACTCACAGATGTCAAGAACACCCGGTCGGTGTAGGAACAGCAACATAACTCACCAAGTTCTCATTCATTTCGTGAAGTCCAGCTTGATTCATACATTTTAAAAATGAAAGCCATTGATAAAAACTTGACAATTATTCCTATTGTACGTCACATATATCTTAATATGAATAAAATTCTGGTCTAATATACGGATTTTCGTTACCACGGTTGAATTTGCTTCATTACCTTGATATAGAAAATACATACAATGTTTGTATGAAGTTTGTAAAACCTAAATCAGTCAAAAAACGTCTTCTTACGGCCTTTGTAATCTACTTACGGTCTAAGATATCTGCAGTGTCATAAGTGACCTTTTTGTGAAACAGGAAATATAAATACCCACATAACACTGAGAAGCCATACGCCTATGACATTTTTATCCATAGAATGTCTAAAAGTATCTACTCCCAACGTTAACATTCTGTCCAAGATATTTCGAGTGCCATAACAGAAAATGCCCTTTTATAACGATGGATAAAATATAAACTTAAATCTGACTAAACATTCACCGCGGTTATAAAGCCCTTATTACGGCTGATTAACTCCCTCTCTATATTGTTTACGGTTCCAATGGAGTTTGCTTAAAATTAACCACTTCGATCAAAAAGCACATTCTTTGGTTACTTGTGTTCAGCTTCTGGTAAAAGGGGAAGAAGGATAACTTCCTTGGATTTAAGTTCAACATTTCCAAATAAATCCTTACAGTAAACATTAAATGATATATTAGTTTTGATGCATTTTGGATTATAGTGTGGGAAAAAATAGCTCGATGAGGCATATTTATGTCCATTCCCCTTGTTTTCCCTTCATTCTCAGTAAAATGTCAGACACACTAACTGAGAGTACCTGATGTGCATTCAAAGCTGTGTTAATGAGGTGAGGTTTATAACAGAGTTTAAATAGTACTTCTAATATTCTTATGCATTAGATTACTTAACTTCGTCACTGATACAATCTGTAGTAGGCCTAATTGTGTAGTAACTTCGACTTAAAAATCCGCATGAAGTACTGAATCCTAGTAATATATGCTAAAGTGCCTTTGTTTGTTCGTTTTTCTTTCATGCGTAAACTACTCAACTGACAGTACATAAATTTGTATACGTACATTTTTTATAGTCCCTGGTAGGAATATAAGCCCTTACTTATCTTTTGACAGAAGTAGGCTTCTCTGATTTGTGATATATATTTTCTTGATCGCGAAACTAAACATCAACTATGGAACAAAATATTCTAAGAACGAAACCAATTGTAATGGCCATAATTATAAACTTTTTGACATGACTTTCTTGATCGTGGCAACAAGACAAACTCAACATTCGCTTCAGAATATAATTCACTCGAATCAGCCGTCGCCATAAACGCACACTAAATTGCATGCAAAGCAGTGGAACTAATTTGAAGACTGTTATGAAACGCACATAAATTTTCTTTTGACAAAACTACGCTTCTCAGATATATATATATATATATATATATATATATATATATATATATATATATATACGAGTATATACTCTTTATCGGAAGAGAGGCAAAACCAGCTTTGGAAATAAAATACAAGACCGGAGTAAGTTAAAATGACTTTATACAGTTTTTAACAAATGTTCTTGATCGTTCAAGAATTCCAGTTCAAAATTAGCATCGGAATAATTAATTTAAAACCAAAAGTGCTCACGCAGGTTCAAAATATTCGAAATTGCGTGCAAAGCGCGAGTAACAGCTAGTATTAAATACTTTACAAAATGTATATATAAACAAATGTTTCTTATTCTTTAGAGAAGTTCAGGTGAAATTGGAAACATTTGTTTCCTGTCAATTAAATTTAAATGTGTAAATTGTTATAAATTTTTTCTGAGTTCTAAATATTTTTGGAATCTTTTCAAAATTTTTTCTCCTTCCGAACTTTCTAACGAATTTCAACGAATAATAAAAAAAAGAATTTGGAGAAGTGTTCCACTTCTACCTCAAATTAGTGTTTAACATCACATTTAGCGAATAATTCTTATTTAAAAGGCTACCTAAGAGATTAACTTATGTAGGCTACTTATCCGATTTTTCATGTATATGTGAACAAGGGAAAACTGTTGGTATACTGTTTCCACCTGATACACGAACACGTAAGGAAGCAAGTTAAGTATCGAGGGACTTGTTTTAAAGCAGCTCTTGAATACAGAGTAGATTACAACATTGTCTGAAGGTAGACCTGTGGTGTTATCACCACCTCAGTGTATTACTTTTTTTCTTAGAGCATAGGTGTAAATTGCTTCATTCATATATAAGAAACACAATTTTTTTTAAACAGGTTATTTGATTTTAAATATTGTAGAAATTCATAAAAGGCATAATTGAAACATAAAACATAAAAATCATTATAAAGCACTCAACATAAAAAACGTACACCTGTCTTTAAAATGAGTTTTCATCGTTAGTATATTATATACTTACAATTAATTTTATGTTTATATTATAAAATTTCGGTTCACTTTCATTTGAATACTGTACATGTCATGTGTACTTTCCTGTGGCAATGTATTGCCTCATCAACCAAATGTGAACCAAATATTTTATATTAAACTTGGTATCATTTTTTTATCTGCTAATGTTCCAAGTTTCATACATTATTCTACTTACTGTTATTCAATATATTATTTCTTTAAAGCATCGTATTACTAATATTGATTACTATAATAAATTAGTGTTCTTATTCTTCTTGTTCTTGCTTATGCTATTCCTTGGTAAAAATAAAAATAAAAATATACATGTATATACGTATGTAAACGAAAATCTATATTTGAATATATAAATATACAGTATAATCAATCGATGTAAACCAAGTAAAGTAATAATACGGATCTTGAACTCGTTAAATAGCGAGTTAAGTTATTTTACAGTTACATAAACCGTTATAGCTTAGTAAGTCTAACCAAAGTGTCCATCGTACTAGAAAAATCGAGACTTCTCTTTTTCAATGTTGTTATTTAGAGTATATGTTTACTAGGGCCTACTGGAACGTTCCAGGCTTGGAACTAGTGCCACAAGATAATTCCAGTTCCAGGCATTCCGTACAGTTCCAACAGATTCTTTTTGGAGTACACGATACGTTTATCGGCTGATTTTGTTCCGGAACGGTATAGTTCGTACTAAGTTGGAATTTATGGAAAGCATTGGTATTATATTTGAGACTGAAGATATTCTACTTCAATAAATTATAATTATATTTGCGAATTAAGTTTTCTCACATTTCTGCTCAACTGGTTTTCGGCAATAACAAATATTTTGTCTTTGTATGCAGTACCATAAAAACAATTTTAATTTAAATACACTCATAAAGTAACTTAGAGTTTTTATAAACAAATTAAACTAAATAATTATACTAAAAAATTATTTACTACATTACAAACTAATACATAAATATGTATTGAGAAGGTGTTTTAAGGTGTAGTACTGGAAACCCTATAAACAAGTTTAATGACTAATAACTACTGTCAATCCCAAATTAACAATTCCTCTAAATAGTTCAGTAAAGGACAGGTTGCAATTTCAAATGTTGCCATTACCGTACCTTTAAACAAGTTCGGAACGGGAATACTTACCAGCCTAGTCATATCGATTATAACATTGCCGGAGCACACGGAACTTTTGGCATGTTTAGCAAGCGGTTGCAAAAGAACCGGGGGTTCTTATAAAGAAAACCGGTCCGGGAATGATTCAGTTTCTGAATGTACAGATGGCACTGTTTACGTTCTATAGGTACATCTCTAATTTAGAGCATGATAAAGAACTTAGTGTATAACGACGATCAAACCCAAATGATACCCAACATAATATTAGACCTTGGTTTTAGATTATGTAAATACACACCAAATATCTTTAAGATCTTGCCAGATTTGTTATCGAGGTTGAAGAATTTATTATCTCCACTATCAGCTTAGAGGTTACTGCTCAAAGATGTATTGTGACTAAGCTCTATGTTATCTAAAATGTTTAAAGTATTATTAAAATGCTTTAGCATACTACATAGCATACAATATATAAAACATATTTGGCGTATAGTTGGTCTTGGTGGTAAAGTTAAACGTTTAAATTAAAATGTGTGTATGTATATCATATGGAAATGTCTCATCATATCAAGCCCCCAGATGTTTTCTTGATTTATTCTGTATTGAGCTGTAATGACTCACTTACCCATAAAAGAAATAATGTCAACCATATTAACTTACACCTCGGAAGTATAGCCTGCAATGACATCATAAAATGTGTAATATAATACATATCAGTAAGAATATAATATTAGTCATTAACAATATTTATATATTGCAATGTCTTATCTCTTTCAAGTGCAAAGAAGACATTGTAACATATTGTAACTTCGTTAGCTAAGCTGGTATCATTACTTCTCTACGTGTATTCGAGGGAATTTGTCCCATATTTGATCATTATTTGAAGTAGTACTATTAAAGTGACTGTTGTTTATGCGCTATCTTCAGACAGTGTGCGATAATTAATAAACCATTAGAATCCCATAACTGCAGCTGTACTGAAAAATGTTCGCTTATTATTGCTACAATACAAGGCAACTACGTTCATCAGTTTAAAATTTCTGTCGGTTAATCTTTTAATCTCATATGAAGGAGTGACAATTCGTTACTGTCATGTGTTTTAAATTTTATTTAGGTTACTTTGTATCTTAAACCAATAATACAATCATTAAAATTTAAATATTTTGTAACTAGATTTTTATACAGACGTTAGAAAATTAGCCAACACAAACTGCTAAGATTTGTGACATACATTTCATAATTTTAAAACAACATGTAAATAATAAAAAATGTTTCCGAACATGTTTAAATTCTATTACCTAGCTCCAAAATTACATATATGTAATATTAATTAAATAAGTAAATAGAGCTTTCAGATATGGTTTTAATTTGCAAAACCCGATCCAGGTGCGACATAGGCGCGACACTCCCGGGATAAAAAATTGCCGGAGCACACGGAACTTTTGGC
Organism: Homalodisca vitripennis; assembly: GCF_021130785.1. Taxonomy (NCBI): domain Eukaryota; kingdom Metazoa; phylum Arthropoda; class Insecta; order Hemiptera; family Cicadellidae; genus Homalodisca; species Homalodisca vitripennis. Next base: position 68,150,160 of record NC_060207.1, read on the forward strand.
ATGTTTTTTAGCTAACAAGCGGTTGCAAAAGAAACCGAGGGTTCTTATAAAGAACCGGTCCGGGAATGATCCAGTTTCTGAATGTACATATGGCACTGTTTACCGTTCTATTGGTACATCTCTAATTTAGAGCATGATTAAAGAAAATTAGTGTATAAACGACGATCAAACCCAATTGATACCCAACATAATATTAGACCTTGGTTATCGAATATTAAACACCCCCAAATATCGTAAGGTCTTGCCAGAATTTGTTATCGAGGTTGAAGAATTATTATTTCCACTATCAGTTTAGAGGTTACTGCTCAAAGATGTATTGTGACTAAGCTCTATGTTATCTAAAAATGCTTTAAAGTATTATTAAAATGCTTTAGCTTCTACATAGCATACAATATATAAAAACATATTTGGCGTATAGTTGGTCTTGGTGGTAAAGTTTAAAACGTTTAATTTAAAATGTGTGTATGTATATCATATGGAAATGTCTCATCATATCAAGCCCCCAGATGTTTTCCTTTGATTTATTCTGTATTGAGCTGTAATGACTCACTTACACCATTAAAGATAATACTGTCAACCATATAACTTACACCTCGGAAGTATAGCCTGCAATGACATCATAAAATGTGTAATATAATACATATCAGTAAGAATATAAGTGCAATATTTGAGTAATTAAACAATATTTATTTATATATTGCAATGTCCTTATCTTACGCACTTTTAAGTGCAAAGAAGACATTGTATAACATATTGTAACTTCGTTTAGCTAAGCTGGTATCATTACTTCTAATACGTGTATTCGAGGAATTTGTCCCATATTTGATTCATTATTTGAAGTAGTCTTATTAAAGTGACTGTTGTTATGCGCTATCTTCAGAACAGTTGTGCGATAATTAATACAACCATTAGAATCCCATAAAGTACTGAAAAATGTTCTGCTTATTATTGCTACAATATACAGAGGCAGTACTACGTTCATCAGTTTAAAATTTCTGTCGTTAATCTTTTAATCTCATATGAAGGTGACAATTCTTACTGTATTTTTTGCAAGCACATTACTATAGTTCTAATCCATTTATAATAACCATTTATTTTAGAATGCTACCTCAGTAATTTCACTTTTCAATCGTATAAGTCTTTGCAGTCTATATACGACAACAAGCACTCGAAAAACGACAAAGTGTTCTTCACTAAATAGAATTATGTTTTCTCTGTAAAGAACTAAAAAAAATCAATATTATTATGGTAAAATATGAAACTTCTGCAAAAATGTTTCAACAAAAACTTTTAGTCCATAGTCCTAAAACGTTATATCTAGTAGATTGATTGACACTCGTATTCTCATGACAACAATACAAATTGTGTACTCGCTTTCTGTTACAATGGAAGCATAAATGCTAGTTTTAAATATGTTCTACTCACAGTTCCCACAGTAATCCATCTCATGAAAAATCAATAACTTTTGTCACGAGTGATTATTATGTACTTATGTAGAATAACTATTGATATGCGACTTCTGAGTATGGAGTGTGTTTTTATATATTACAAAATTGAGATTAAAATGAAAATTAAGTTCATGTGTCTTTAGTAATGACTCAAGAACCAGTTAATGGTGCTCCCTAAGAGTGCATATAGAACATTTAGATGAGTCGTGTTAAAAATAGTGTATTTGAATAATAATTTTCTGAAGACATATACTAGATAACACGTTATGTTTGCAGCATTATAACTATTTAGGTTATGTTTGTTTAATAATTAAAAAAATGGTAGTCTAACCGTTGTATTGATGGCCAATTATTGTTCCAGGTTACACTAGGCTTACACGATCTGTTAAGTAGTTCCACCACTTCCGTAATACATCATTAATTATGTCTTGAAATAATTACACACAAAACGATGTATTGTCAAGGCTTTTCCATCTTTTATCCTTCAATGACTAATAGTAGCTATAATTATCAGTACATCGTTCTAAGGTAATGGCAGCCAGGACTGTCAATAGGCTTGTCATCCAACACAGCTGGAGGATGTGAGAGGGTCTCAATAAATCCACGCGTCTGTTTGTTGACGGGTTCACCAGTTTAGTGGCTGGCTAATGAAACGTGAACATACAAGCGTTCAATATATGCATTGTTATCACTGTAATCTAGCAGTTCAATGTTGCTGAGCCAATAACTTTTACAACTATGGAAATTATATTTCCAATAAAATTTTTCTAATTGAATGAAATTAAAATTAAGTGTTTCACAATTTTAATAATAAAATGCAACTTACTATAGAAATGAATTTCTTATGTATCAGTACATTGGAACATAATTATTCCTTCAAACTATAGTTTATTTTTGCTTTTTTTTTCGTTAGATTTTTGTTTATTATTAACGAGAAAAATTTACCTAGTACAAATTATTGAAGCAAATTTTTCTAAGCAACTTAGAGCTAGAAAAGCTTTCTTACACTGTCCACCTGTCCAAATAATTAATTAAGTTAAAAAACTACCAATATCTCTACTTCAATATCACTGTAGCATAACTGAGACATTGTGAAATTTCTTATTTTAAAATTTTCACTTGTTATATTTTTTTTTAAATGTAATTTTGTTACATTTTAAATTGTAATTAAAATACATTTTAAAAATGGTTAAAATATGATAAATATTTTAAAATATAACAATTTTTTTTATTACCTTAGAAATATTGTTTAACAATTTGTAATTAAAATATTTTAGAATGAAACCTGTAGATTAATTAATACCTGAGATGGAAAATCCAGTAAGTTAGACCTAATTTTCTTCGTTTAACAGTTACAAATTTTTATCAAAATTAGTAGCCTACCTAATTATATATTTTCATATTCAGGTTAAAATACTTAGTGTCATGTTCAACGTGTAAAATATACCTTTTTGGATCAACCTGTTTTAAACAGACATATAAAATACAAAAACAATAATTAAAAAACATATATTATATATATAAATTTTTTATAATAAGTAAAATTTTCCAAAATAAAATCTCTAAAACTGTTTTATTAAGGCAACTTATTGCGGAATTGTGTTTCATCTTCACTATAGCTTTTGAAAACATTGGAGCGGACGAAAAGGTCGTAGTTATGCTACAGTATATATTGAAGGTAGAGCTATTGCTATTGGTATTTTATTTATTTTTGTCAGATAAACTCATTTATTACTCCTTCAGGTCAAATGTAAAAAATACAAGCACTATCTAGCACAAAGTTAATCCAGATAAGACTCTCCTACAAGAAACTGGCTGTTTATAATTTTCCAGTTGAACCTACACTGGAAACAGCTAAAGCCGATGTGTCAAGTACATCCGGAAATCCTATGGATGTCCAGTTTAGCCACATCATAAGTCCTGTTTTTACTGCGGGATTGAGTAATTAAGTGGGAGGAGAGATACATCACTGTTTAAGATGTTTGGTAGATATATTTTCTTGCCATTATAAGCATAATTTTCCAAAGGTAATGAATTTACAGAACTAGATAATACCTACTTTCTTGTAAAGGCATGATGGCTGTATTTCCCTACAACCTTATTCGCTGTCTCCAAAGGTATCATGTATGAAGCAAGCGCATAATTTCTAGCAACTATTTTGCAATAAGGATTCCTCAGCTTAATATCCTGCGTGACAAAACATTTACTCGGTTGAAGTATTCACTCTTTAAGTGATAAAATTATGAGAAGGTGAAATAGAAGTAAAATGTTTGTGATTTAAACAAAAATCAATAACCATATTGGATATGTGCTGGAGATATAAGCAAAATCAAACACTCTGATTCAAGTTAAGTGTGACATACTTCATGATTTAAGCCTCCAGGTGACATTAAACTTTGTTTTTTACAATATGGTTTTAGCATTTGATTACATCATCAAGGGTATTCCTATGACTAGTACATTGGAACATATTTAATTCTTCCCACTATTTATTGACTACGATTAACTATTAATATGTCTGCGAACGACATTTCATCTTTCGTCTTAAATATAAAATTATATTCCATAAAAAGAATATCAGTATGAGGTTTCTACTATTCAGCAAGTAAAATCGCGGATAAATACTAGTATACTAATAACTTTATAACTCATTACTAACTTTAATACTTTCCGCCTTATTAATTTAATAATTTAATAAACTTAATAATTTCGACGTTATATTAATACACTGTATCATACTAGAATTTGAAAATAAACCATTTTTCAGTAACAGTTCTTGTTTACTATTTGCACTTTGAGACAGAAAATAAGAATTAAGAATCTTGAGTTTTATTACGTTTTTGTGTTTGTTTTAAAGATAGTACAATACAGCATAACGCAACACGAGAGTGAATACAATCTAGTGTTAGAGAATTATTTGCTCAATCCGGTTCATGAAGCACGTTCAGGACATTCTAATAATATCAAGTATTTACTAACATTTTAGTTCAAATATTTTAAAATAAAAATCACTATCACAACAGTAAGTAATTTTCTTTGAATTGACAAAATAAACAATGAATCAATACATTTTAAAATATCAGATACATTAACTTGATTGGAGCAAATTCCTAAAAATTATGGAAATTGAGTTCAATGGCGGCATGACATATGACGTCGGACTTTGGATCTGACATTACAGATAGTGCAAATGATTACATGACTGAAAACTTTTTAGGTAGGGTCGACCTTGTATTGTACCTGGCCCATATGCCCTTGATCTATATCAGTTGTTAATGTAAAATGTTGTCCTGGAACTGCTGATTTCACAATCATACTTAAGGTTCAATCTATGTCGAAATATTTCCAAAAGTTTTTAACAGAAAAACATGAAAACAACAATACAGGCCACTGGAACCTTAAAACTGAGATTGGGAATCTATATACTAATAATAATAATACCAATGCTCATAATACATGAGAGCGTGGTTATGGATCAAAATAATGAGGCCAACGAAAAGGTCATTAAGTTACTTTCGATTTATACTTGTGGATAATTTATAATCAAATTATATACCAAGCAATGAAAAAGCTACTATATAATACGTATTAATAAGAGACCCATCAGCCCCATTCACTTCAGTTTTTTTTTTTTACTAAACAAAATCTAAACACACAGGAAATCCGGAAATCCACTTGAGGTGTAGATAATCCGACCATCAGATTTAGCCTGTAACCATAATGGCCATGTTCAAAGCCAACAATTTTAATTTATAGGTTAGACCTACGTCATGTGTAGAAAAATCGGTTTCTCCATCGTGCTAGAGATCGTGTCAGAAAGATTTTTGCTCTTAATTGTGCACCTGATGATACAATGAGGACTGCCACTTTACCAAGCTTAAAGTATTCACTATATTATTGTATCTTGTAGTCTAGATGTTTCTGATGAAAAAACGTAAAGGTTCGTTTCGAGCATCTTCGTCACCCGACTTCCTTTACATATTACATACTTCACGTCTTCAGATTCCAAGAGTCGAGTGTGTGGTACCAGACGTTGCAACCGAATGGAAGCAGAACTGAAGCTAAATTCAACATTAAGAATGCATTCATCATTGGAACTTAAAATATACATTTTTTATTATATTTACAATAAATACACGTACAGTAACCGATTTGTTATGTTATTTCCTTACAAGTATTCTTTTTAAGTATCTATTTGTTTTCTTAAAAAATCGCAGAAAATGTACAAGAAACTTTAGTCTTATTACTAATTAGTGACAGTTGTTGGTGACTAGCACGCCTTAGGCTAGTGTTAGATTCTCTTATTTGCCGTCTGAACTTTACTGATGACAGGACTACAAAATGAGTATAAGTCAATAGTACATAGCGTTGCTAATGAGTAACATGGCGCGGCGGCACCACAAGTTGTTAGACAACTAACGTGCTAATTGGTAAAGAAGATAAGGGAAGTTATGATGTTTGATTGTGTATACCTCCTGTAGTAACAACAAAGTCATTCTCTCATAAAATTACTAGATACGTGTCATGTTTACTTAGAGTGGACAGATTTATACAACTACACTGAGGTGCAAAAAAGTGGGGGACAGTATTTTCTTTTTTAATATCTTTTTATTTTCTCAAGAAATAACCTAAAACACAAAAAATCAAATCAGTTACTTATGTAATATGTTTCAATAAAAAAAAAGAAAAATAATGTTTTCATACCCAACAAAAATCCACACAATTTGGTTCTTTTCAAGGAGTTCTTTTAAAACACTTATGGAAAGTTCATGTTCCATTTCAGAAATCGTATTTCCTCCCGAGATCTGATGACAGCTTCCAGCCGCCTGGGCATGCTGTCATTACGTTCTGTATGTTCTGTTGACCAATATTGTTCCATTCTGCCTGTACAGCCTGTCGAAGTTGATCCAAAGTTAGCAGCTCGCCACGTTGACCTCTAATTGCTCTCCCAATCTGGTCCCAGATATTTTCTATTGGATTTAGATCTGGGCTACGTGCTGGCGACTCACATGTACTAATTTGCACATCCTGAAGGTAGTCTTGCACCACTCTAGCGGTATGGGCTCAGCATTGTCATGCATGAAAACAAAATCTGGCACAACAAATCTTGACTTAACTGTAACATGTTCTGCTAGAACCTCTTCGACATACCTCTGACCATTTAAAGTTCCTCTATCAAAAACAGCTAAGTCCGTTTCGAGCTTCCATTGATATTCCGCCCCACACCATGATAGAGCCACCATTGAAACTGTCCCTGAGTGATATGTTACATTGCGCATATATCGCTCACCTCCTTCTCCACACCCTTTATAAGTCTGAGAGAGAATCTGGACGTCGAGAGAATAATACTCGACTCACTGGTCAATAGTACAGTTTAAGTGGTTTTCTTGCAATAAGAGCTTGCCGAGCCAGTGGTTAGTCTTGGGACAAGCATTTAATTGTCTTTTCTGCAACCTTCTTCTTACAGTCCATCTGCTAATATTCACTTCCCGAACCTCCGAAGTTCATTTGCCAGTTCAACAGAAGTTGAAAAAACCGATTTAGTAGACTCAATGAAACAAAACAATAAACCGATCATCTCTAGCACTAGTTGCTCGGATACGAGCAGATCCGGGCCTTCTACCATAACTACCAGTTAACCTGAATCGAATAACAGCTCTATTTATGCTTTGAACGTGAAAATCCTGTTATCTCAGCCACCTGACGCACCCTATTGCCATTTTCAACTAATGCCACCACTAGCTGCATTCACTGGTGAAAGAGGCATTTTAAAAGTAAAATATGAACTGCAACTTAACAACTACATCTGTATTAAGTTACAATCAGAAACAGGAACGATATTGGTGGCCAACAGTGATGTACAAAGGTCAAGATTTGGCTTGATAAGAATAGACAAGATTACATTATTACAATAACAGACATGCAGAATGAGACTAATGAACAGTTTGTCAAATTTGTTTAGGGCAATTAGCGGTTTTCACTTAGAACTGGACCTCATACACTATATGTATTTTACGTTAAACACGATTCATGCCCAACAAGTTTATTTAAGCTAAAGGCATTTAAGAAAAACAGTGCGTCCCACTTTTTTTGCACCTCAGTGTATTACGTTTCCTCGTAATACAAAATAATCATACAAATGATATACAAAATAACAAAATGCCCATCATATGTGGTATGTCATCCTGAATGTGGCTAAACATACTAAACTATTTAAGACACAGCTACATTGGTTTACAAAAATATTGAAAGGAACAATGTCATTAAACTTAGTTTTTTCTGCAAAAGAATGTAACTATTATTTTAATAATAAACTAATTTGCTTTATAAGTAAAGTTGAGACAGGTTCAGCGACGATTATAATTGTAAAGTGTAAAGCCTTGTATTCGTGTGATTGGACATGCACAAAATCCAATATCCTGTCATAGTTAAACCATTCCAGCCCCGTGACTACTATTCATGCTTGCAAGTTCAGTAGACTGGTCGTTGCGGTCCGTTGCATTTCTACATTTTACATACAGGACCCATACCTGTAACATTCTCAATCTCAAAAACATTTCATCATCTATAGATATTTTTTTTTTAAATTTCCTATCAGCCATCCCTATTTATAAATTATTATTACCATATTACTAAACTATACCACTTTGGAATTAATAGTTATATATACCAATTAGAATTAGGGTAGCTCAAATTATATATAATAACCCATCTCTACCAAGCATAAAACTAGGGGTAGTGAAAAACGAAAACACATTACACACTATCAGGTATTGAAGCTTGATCCCTAAAGATCAAAGCAATCGCCAAAGTCAATCAAGAACAATGCAATTCAGCAACTTCAATGTTTCTACGTAACTTTCTCTCATAAAATAAACTTTTAGAAAGGAATAATTAATAAGTTTAAGACTTCCAAGCGATATTGAGATTTAGAAGCGCGTATAGTATAGAATCCTATAAAAACACTCAAATGCCCATTTCTAAACCGTCAGATCCCAATTTAACTTTTAAGTTTAAGCTGAGTAAACACCACGTTTAAAGGAAAAATCTTGTGAATGTTTTTACAAAATTTTACATAATCATGTTTGATTTCACTATCTATTTACACATTTTCCAGTTGTGAAAAATATCTGTCATTGAAACAAAAGTGTTTAATAATCTTAGAGAAAGATCAACTGCTGTCCAAATAGAGACACAAACACAAACATCCTTAACATGGATGGACATGACGATTTTGTTCAAAGATTTTATACATTGGTAAAATTATAGAGCTGCTCCAAAATCAGCTACAATTAAATCACCATCAAACTCCTCTTACAAGGGTTCGATCATTATAATTCAATCCAACTTGATAACTCCATTTGAAACTTCTATCCAAAACTTTAGAATGGGAATGTAGGTTATTCTGAAATTCTGAAATTAGCGCCTATAAATGAGACAATATTTGTACCGAATACGTCGTTGTTACCGAAGTAAATGCTGGTGTAAATTCACTCGCTTCAAAATATTTCTGGTTACAAATGGAGATAAATAGCGATAGCGATACCGACCTGATAAAACAATTAACAATTTTACATTAAATTTTCCTTATAAAAGGCCTACTAAGAGTTAACAGTCGAACTGAACCGGTTTTAAATATCTCTCAACTATGAATAAATTAAGTTTACGGAAAGTAAAATACACTGTAATTTTATTTTACAATATGTAGCTAACACTACTAACCCTAGATCCGAAATAAATATTATTTTAATTCGTGCTAGAAGTTTACTACTCCCATAATTATAAAGTGACACCTGTTCCTCTCCTTCTTATTTCAAATCAAACTTCAAGCTGGATTGCATCTTTCTTTTTATTCAATAAGCCTTTCTCCATGGGATATTTTGCCCTTATTTTACTTTCTTTAAGTAAAAAAATACAAATAATTTTTCATCAGAAACAAATATATTTTAATTTATTTCAACAGGCAATTGCCAATTTAAAACAAAAACAAAAATAATTATGGACAAGATTGTACTAAAGTTTAGGAGCTAATAAGACAGAGAGTAAATAGTAACATACAACAAGGCATACAATGTAACAAGGCTAGTCTGTATAGCAATAGGAATAGAACATAGAGCCAATAAGAAATAACAGTAAGGTATAAATAGCTCTAGAAAAACAAAATAAACTATATTAAAAAGGACTAACATCAGTAAAGAATAATAACAGTAGGGATAACATTACTGGTCAGTTAATACAGTCTTTATATAATCTTAGAAATAAATTATATATACTAACAACAATAGAAATATCAGGTAACAATAACAAGAATGGAGATTAGGTAAACAGTGAATAGAGCTACTATTTCAATTGATATAACTAACAGAAAGACTATACAACTATATAGTCTATATAAGACTAATATTGAAGACTATATAAATCCGAATACTATAGGAAGACTATATTTTGGAGTTTATTGGCACAAAATTTAGAAGATATTGTCCTTCCACGGAAGCAATATTTCCGTCACACAAGCATAAAAAACAATTTTTGTCGGTATGGCTGACATGAGGGTCTTAAGCCACAGAAACAGCCAAAGAAGATTATTCAATAATTAATCTTAAAAAAAGAAAAACCTTAACTTCAATTAATGAGAAACTAGCACTAGGCAGAACTGAAGAGTATAGACACCAGCTAGTGTTATAGTTTAAACATAGATCTTGCAAAAATTATCATATAACGCATCAGCTACAACAATCCCTTTTAGTGCCATAACTAATAAATTATTATGTAAGTCACCAATTTCAATCCACCAATTTTCGGATATTACATTGGCTTATTAGAGCTGTAAGGAAATCAGAACTGGAAGCCTAATAAAGGTATAATAGGTCTAGGAGTAACCTCAATTAGAGAGTAGATAGGGCAGTAAGGTATCAGCTAGCCTCTAGTTGATCATTTGTGAGGCTACAATGTATCTTGTGTAAGGCTTGTCTCTGAGGGTTTTGAGGTCACAGTCAGCAGCTGATTGAAGGGATTTACCATTACTGGTCCGAATAGGTCTTTACCGGAAACCTCAATTAGAGAGATAGGGGAAGTAAGGTATCAGCTACTGATCATTTGTCATTTGTGAGGCTACAATGTATCTTGTGTAAGGCTTGTCTCTGAGGGTTTTGAGGTCACAGTCAGCAGCTGATTGAAGGGATTACATTACTGGTCCGAATAGGGTCTTAGGAAACCTCAATTAGAGAGATAGGGGCAGTAAGGTATCAGCTAGCCTCTAGTTGATCATTTGTGAGGCTACAATGTATCTTGTGTAAGGCTTGTCTCTAAGGGTTTTGAGGTCACAGTCAGCAGCTGATTGAAGGGATTACATTACTGGTCCGAATAGGTCTTAGGAAACCTCAATTAGAGAGATAGGGGCAGTAAGGTATCAGCTAGCCTCTAGTTGATCATTTGTGAGGCTACAATGTATCTTGTGTAAGGCTTGTCTCTGAGGGTTTTGAGGTCACAGTCAGCAGCTGATTGAAGGGATTACATTACTGTCCGAAGGTCTTAGGAAACCTCAATTAGAGAGATAGGGGCATAGTAAGGTATCAGCTAGCCTCTAGTTGATCATTTGTGAGGCTACAATGTATCTTGTGTAAGGCTTGTCTCTAAGGGTTTTGGTCAGCTGATTGAAGGGATTACATTTACTGGTCCGAATAGTCTTAGGAAACCTCAATTAGAGAGATAGGGGCAGTAAGGTATCAGCTAGCCTCTAGTTGATCAAATCTTGTGTAAGGCTTGTCTCTAAGGGTATTGAAGGTCACAGTCAGCAGCTGATTGAAGGATTACATTACTGGTCCGAATAGGTCTTAGGAAACCTCAATTAGAGAGATAGGTTATCAGCTAGCCTAGCTGATCATTTGTGAGGCTACAATGTATCTTGTGTAAGGCTTGTCTCTCTGAGGGTTTTGAGGTCACAGTCAGCAGTGATTGAAGGGATTACATTACTGGTCCGAATAGGTCTTAGGAAACCTCAATTAGAGAGATAGGGGCAGTAAGGTATCAGCTAGCCTCTAGTTGATCATTTGTGAGGCTACAATGTATCTTGTGTAAGGCTTGTCTCTGAGGGTTTTGAGGTCACAGTCAGCAGCTGATTGAAGGGATTACATTACTGGTCCGAATAGGTTCTTAGGAAACCTCAATTAGAGAGATAGGGGCAGTAAGGTATCAGCTAGCCTCTAGTTGATCATTTGTGAGGCTACAATGTATCTTGTGTAAGGCTTGTCTCTGAGGGTTTTGAGGTCACAGTCAGCAGCTGATTGAAGGGATTACATTACTGGTCCGAATAGGTCTTAGGAAACCTCAATTAGAGAGATAGGGGCAGTAAGGTATCAGCTAGCCTCTAGTTGATCATTTGTGAGGCTACAATGTATCTTGTGTAAGGCTTGTCTCTAAGGGTTTTGAGGTCACAGTCAGCAGCTGATTGAAGGGATTACATTACTGGTCCGAATAGGTCTTAGGAAACCTTCAATTAGAGAGATAGGGGCAGTAAGGTATCAGCTAGCCTCTAGTTGATCATTTGTGAGGCTACAATGTATCTTGTGTAAGGCTTGTCTCTGAGGGTTTTGAGGTCACAGTCAGCAGCTGATTGAAGGGATTACATTACTGGTCCGAATAGGTCTTAGGAAACACTCAATTAGAGAGATAGGGGCAGTATTCAGCTAGCCTCTAGTTGATCATCGTTTTATGTTCGAGCTACAATGTATCTTGTGTAAGGCTTGTCTCTAACTGAGTCACAGTCAGCATATGAATATGAAGGGATTACATTACTGGCGAATTAGGAAAACCTCAATTATTCAGATATCCTAAGGTAAATGATATCTTGTGAAGGCTAATTAATCTTTAAGGTTTTTCTTTAAAAAACAGTCTTAAGGGATATATAAATACTATTAATAACATTGATAAAAACTATTTATAAGGTGTATCTTTTTTTATAAATTAAATTGAAAATGAAGATAATTAATTATTTGTCTCAATGTAAGTTACTCAGTGATTCATTATCGAACATGTGCATAAATTTAGCTTAAGATAAGTAATGTAATCTATGTATATTTATTTAACAGAGACATAAATTTGACATTTAAAACTGTAAGCTTTTTGAGGTCATTTTACTGTGTGGTTGTCTTTTGTATGTAGCGTGTAGGGTTTTAAAAATAAAGATTGTGCTTTAAACTTTTCAAAACTTTGATGCTATACCTGGTACTAGCACATTTACTTACTTTCTGACACAAAGTGTAAAATGTTTTCCAGCACAGTTAAAAGTTTCATTTTAATTAGAAATATGTGTGAAGTTTATTCAGATACAACAAACATACATAATTTGTCTTTTAATACGTAATAATCTATTCATGTGGTTTTCATTCAGAAAAATTAGTTTTTTTTGTAGATTAAATGGGAAAATATAACATTTAGACTTCAGTATTCGTACACATTAACAAGTTTTATATTTTTTGCCATTATCACTCATAAAACCAGTGTAAAAATGTTTACTAACGCTGTGCCTAATCCCAAAGAGGAGCATGAACCACCGACGAGTTTTATATTGCTTAGATAGAAATAAATCTTTATGAAAAATTCCAAGTCTTAAAGGTCAGTTTGTTCTTCAGATAATACGCAAACAGATAGACGTGCAGAGAGGCAGGCAGGCGGAAATTAAAATTTTTCAGCCCATTGAGTAACCATCAGCCTGTAGTAATGCAAAGTACGAGGTATATAATAAAGTTAATTAGTTTACACTTATGTTTACAAATCTAACTTACCGGACGATACACTGGTATTCGCGTAAGAACCTTTGCAGAGACTGCTGAATTTCAAAATCATGACTAAATTTAAAATTTAGTTCTCTCCTTGGAAAAGAGAGACAGAAATACACTCATACAGCAAATAAATGTTCTTATTCCCCTGACAGAAAAAATAGTAATTGTTGTCAGCCTATAGAGTTTGAGATAGGCTTCAATGACACCTCTAATTCAATGTTAGGACATACACCGTCATACAGCTTATATAGGAATAGAGTGTCATGCAAGATGTAAAGTGTAAACAATCTTTCTCGATATATCTTATCATATAATACATTCACATTACTGATCGTTATATGTTAGGTTTCATAGCAGTGTTATAATAAGAGAGGTTCCAGTGAGAAAGGAAGGATACTATAACCTTTTTAACATTGATTTTTCATTCCATTATTTTAATCTTTACTGTAAATTAATGTTTCAATCAAATCAGTGAATCAAATCAGTCTGTCTCCAAATTTACTTATTCTTTTATTTTCTCGTTGTCATCAGTTGTAAACTAATCAGATTCGTATAGTTATAACGTTTTAATTAAAGAAACCATGTTCACTTTTATCAAGCACTCTGTATAACTCAGGATATTTATTTTAAATAAAGGTTATAACTATGAACATTTTGTTTCTTTTCTAAAACTATTCATATTTAGAGATATATTATTAATTGAAATATTCAGAAATACATGTTATAAGATATTGTGAAAAGTAAAATGGGAAATAAATTTTCATTACAGTTAAGATTTTTACAGTTAAATTACATTAAAAGTTTTTCGAACTTCGAACAATATGGTGTAGAAAACTTGTTACATTTAGATAGAAGTATGATAGAAGTAACATGCAAATACGAATGTTATCAAATATTTTTTAAGATACACGTCGGTTGACATTTCAAATGCAAAACAGAACAGAATATCTGATAGCAGAATGACATTATACGTATTTGTGAAATATCAGATCATAAATACCTGTCTCTAGTGAACCTTTAATACATTTTCACTTACCTTTTAATTAATGTGTTTGTAATATTTCATCCATACTAAACTAATTATATCCAAACTTTGTGTTGTAGTATTATGGAATTATGTGCACTTTTCATATAAAACTTGTTAGTATTTGCTATGGCAATAATTATTAAAGTAATATTATAGGAATTACAAATATTTGTTTCTAACTGATTTTCAAGACTTATTACACATCTTTATAGGTGTAAAACTTAGTTTTATTTTGAAAGGCAAATACAAGCTTTACTTATTATACCTTTTCTGACATATTGATTTAAAATCTACGATAGGCCATAACGTGGATACAGAAAAATTTTACAGTAACAAAATCATCTAAGATTTTTCAAGTTTTGTGTAAAACCAGTTTGGTATCAGCCTGAAATCAGGAGCAAATTCTTGAATAACGAATATACCTTTTTAATACCACTCTGGGCTTAAATAAGCCAAAATGTTGACTTTTGAATTGATTTATACTTCTTCTACCACATGGATCAATAATATTAAAGATTTATTAATTCTAATTTTACAATTAATAACGTTCCTACAATAAACAGCAATTTTAAGAGCAATTTAGGAAACTATATATATATATATATATATTTGGATATATATATATATATATATATATATATCCATGCAGATTAGTGTCAGCAATTTAATATTTTAAAGTACTGTTCTGCATGACTCATACTACTACAGTTTTGTTATTTGAAGTACTTTTTTAAGGTTGTTCAGATGCAAATATTACAAGATACAAGAACTGTTTTTAATCTTAAAAAATTATTTCAAATTACAAAACTGTTGTAGTATGAGTCATGTAGAACAGTATTCTAAAATCTGAAATTGCTGACACTAATCTGCATGTATATTTTAGAGACATATATTTTTTCTAGTTTCAATACAATATCATAAGAGGTAGTGACTTACACTCTTATCCAACTTCAGGCAGGTTGAGCTACCCAACTGAAAGACACAACACGGTGGATATGTGTAAAGCTTGCGTTGACAGGAAGGAGTTTATTTTGTCAACAAATCACCAAATTCGATTTGAAGTGTCCCAATGCTCAAGGCGTTTTAAACTCAACTGAAAACAACGTTAATTACGAAAGAATTTCACAGAATTGACGAGTATATAGCATACCATTGGGAGGCCATTGAATTGGAAGAATGAAGGGTTCTAGAGTGAAAGAATTCGAATTATTGAGATAAAGGAGTGTGGAATTGTTATTTTGGAAATGGATTAGATAAAACAATGTAGGGTAAATTTATATAGTATATATAGCGAATTCTATACAATTTAACAAACTGTTCATGTAATAAAAATTGTACTATTTATATCTCTACTATTGTATGTATATATACAGCAATTAAAATAGAAAAAAATAGATTATTGAGATTTGTATAGCCTCTCTCCACTATCTGGGGTGCTATTATTGTTTTATGTAATTAAAATATATTTATGAACAAATTATTCCACTCCTTACAGCAAAATAACTAGGCTTAGCACTTTTTAAAAAGAAGAACGAAACCATATGACGTCACTATGTATTTATTTGCACTGGTTAATAATTTAATGAAACTAAATTGTTATATGACCACCGTTAGAGAAAATAAGGACGTCATAAAAGTGTTCAATGCTGCGTACAGATCATGCACATGATAGTAAATTTCGTTAATAGTAACGGGGCTTTAAAACTTAATCTGTAGGATTATCAATAATGTCGTAGGAAACGTAAAATGAGATCTAGTATGAATGTGCCTAAATTTCTTAGAATGGGACAGATAGCTTAATAGGTATTCATTGACATGAAGGAAACCAGTTGAATTAGTTATCTATATTAACAATCATATTTTTCATTAAATAAGTTTATTTTTTTGTGCTCTTTGAACTAAGCACCATCCGTTTAAATCTAAATAAAACTATCTAACTAATGAATTTCCTAAAGACTCTGCCATTAATGTCCTTAACGTGGTTTTGGGGACATGGCTACCTTCCTAGTACTAAATCTCCTTTCAGTGATTTATAGATTGCTACGGATCCGAACGGAATAGCTATTTAAACCGAATGCGACGCTAGGCCATGAATATAAATGTTTGGAAATGAATGTATATCACAACTTTAGACTTACAGTCGTATATATATTAATGTGCGTGATAATGGTAATTAATTTGACATTACTCGTTTGAATTACTCAACTAAATCAAGTGTATAGCTTTAATTTATTCGATTCGCATAACATATACACTGGGTAACCTAATTAACATTGTGGAGTGTTTAAACACAAGGATCAGTCTTCCTAGTACGTATGTTTTAATGCTCTTTGTGGATTTTTCTATACTTTTTATTTATCTAGTAATCTTACACAGTTTTTCCAGTAAAAATGAACTCAACCTTATTTTATTTTTTAATTTAGAAACAATTAAAAATGTCATGTGTGTATATAAATTTAAAGGATATGTTTGTATTGTTGGTCAAAATAAAAAATAACACCACTATCTATTCATATATTTATGATTATATTTCTAATATTCAACTTCAGTGCTTGATATTTTAACGAAGTTGGTATATTTATTTTACCTTCCGAGCATGCTTGAAATCAACGGGCATTATAAACCTGTAAAAAAACATACTGTATGACATATAACTAAAAACACACTATGTGTATTCGATTGCAACCATAAAGCCGACATTAGAAACACGTTTACTACCATACGTTTTTGTAGCACACACATCCGGATGGAATAGAATTGCATTTTATGATAACTAATCATGGTCAATGACAACGTATCGAGATATGTTGACTTTACATTCCGTTTAATGTTGCACAGTACAGGTATCAAAGAAAAGAATTGCACGGTTAGTTTGAATATCTGCTTAGGAGTACATTTACATATGTTATGTGTCGTGTGACAACTTTATTCCGTGATGTACCTCATTTCATTAGCTACATTGCTACCATTTTACATGTTAAGATCTCATATAATCTTACCCAGTTTGTTTACATATTTAATTATTCTAAGATTTTCTCGTTCCCACTATTTTATTTGACATTGGTGTTCCGAAACGTTTAGAGTTTTCAGTTGATTCTTGATACATCGTGTGGACAGAAAGAAAGAAATGACATTTTTCTAGTCCCGGCCTATCTAAAACTCAATAACATCAATAATCGTAATGATGTTTTAAAACTATACTTGCACCTTATTATCGTTGTTTTCAAAGGTTTTATTGTGATAATATGCCCATTTTTGATCAAATAAAATTTTTTGAAATCACTTATAACCTTGTAATTATTTTTCTATTTAATAAAGGTTCAACACAGTGGATTGAAAATCCAAATTCTTCTATACTAGATTTTTGTATAGCTAGACAGTTTTTTATATCTGATGTGGGGAAAATACAGTAATTTAGACTTTGCTACAGGTACACTAATTATTTTGAACTCATATATTGTTCTATTGTGTACGTACGAAAAATTCACGGCAAAGTTGCATAGAAGGTATTTACGTCCACATAATATTCAGAACATATAATATTTAGAACTAAACATTCAATTACATGTTAAAAAGTTTGATCATATCAAATAAATAGATATGAACTAAATAAGTTTGAATATTATTTGCGTTAATTTGTTCAATACATTCTTCTTTCTTGAATCTATTTGTATTTTTAAATGGTAACATTGCATTAAATTATACACTAAAACCAATTTAGTCTCCCTATAGGAACCGATTTATCACGAATCTCTTTACACATACTTCATATATAATAGTGGTATGGTATAAATATATATATATATATATATATATATATATATATATATATTGTGATATGTTCGTGTCAAAAACATAAACAAGTCCTAAGGATATCAAGAGAGCTTCGAAAATCGCTGTAGCCAAGATAAACATTCTACATTTTATACTCCCTCAAAGAAAGAGATGAAATTACATTCTTACAAATCTCCTACGTGTTTAGTATTCTTGCAATATTTTCTAGCCATTATGCGCGCTGAGAAATTACATTGGACCTCCAAACAATTACAGTAAAAATTAAACTACTCGTATAGTGGCTTTGGTCAGTGAACTATTAAATTCAATAAAATATTCACATCATTGTGTACATCACAACTATATAAATGATTACATTATACTAAATTCAAAAAAACGAATTATCCCCATTAGTAAAGAAATATGTGTAGTGAAATTAAATATCTAAGGTATTTATTACTTTAATATAATGAGTGACAAAAAACGTTAATATGTAATCAAACATAACAGCGTCGTATGTAGAACGAATTAATAGACTGCAATGATCTGTGAGGTAATGATCCCTGTTAACATGGCGGCACGCCAAGCCGCAGGGTCGGGCATGAATACAGATGGCGCCACTACAGAGACCTTAAGTTGCACTGCTGACGTCATTATGTGGAACTGAGTTGTTTACAAAATGCTATACTGCGCTGAAATAAATAAGTTTAATAAGTTAATTGTTTTTAATTTAATTTATTCATCGAAGTAATTTATTGTCTTTCTTAGAATTTTACTATCTTACATACCGCGATTATGATAAATATAGAAATATACAGTAAAGTAAAGTATGACTCAGTCAGGATCCTACTGTGGACCTCAAAACAATGCATAGTAATTTGTTGAGCATTCGCAAAGCCTATCCAGAAAATTTATTTCTGTCTGTCAGTCTGTCTACACAATATCCCGAGAACGAACTGACCTATTGTTTTGAAATTTTACGTTAAATCTAAAAGCAAAACATTGAGTTTGACGATGATGCATCTTAGCACACTTTTTACATGTGGTATTATGGTTAAACATAAATGCAAAGAGAAAATCACTGAATAAATGAATTTGTAAACAAACTGAGTATTGAACTTATATGACCTTTAATATGGGATATAGTAAGATTTACAGCCAAATTAACTGAGCAATTGTCTTGAAATCTTCCATATAATCTCAGAAAAGCATATGTGATGTATAGCGTATCCTTACCTTGCCATAGAACTCTTACCTCATTATAGAATAAAACCTATAACAAAATTTCAATTTAGCGTTAAATTTTAATTTTTTATTTGTTGTTTAGTCAGTAATAACTTTTCTACACTATCTTCATTGTCTATGTATACCATTCCAAATGAATACCATGTTAATTATATCCAGTGATGTTAGGAATAACGTCAATCAAATATTCAACTAATTGTTGTGAACATAGCCTATTTCATGTGGGAACTTAATGTTTTTTTAATATAAAGGTTTTCAGAAAAGCAAGAAATTTAAACTGTCGAATTACCATACCTTAACTCACCTTGAATTAAGGTGATCTCAGTGGTTCAACAAGTTGACGGAATTATAATGACGACGCTACTATAGGAACACAGCATTCTTAATATGATGATTCGAGGTCCTTAATATCACCTCTCATTGGTTTCCAATCCACCACAACAATGGACATTGCCTTTCAGAGGGCAGGGCATTTCAACATCTATCTAAGCTGCTCAAATCAATTCTATTCAATCTATTCTATAACGATTCTTCCATTGTGTTTACCTCACGAAGGCAGATTTTTATCGTTGAGGACGAAAATAATATCTACGTGCTATATAACTTAATACATGAATATTTTATAGTCTGTTATTCAGATGTTTCTCATTGTAACTTCCAATAAAATAAATTATATCTAGTATATGAGTGTTATGCTAATGAGTTACTAACAAGGTACTGCAGATATCCTCAAGAACAACTATCAAGTATAAAACTTGAACTCCTGCAGTACTCAGGGTTCTCTTCAAACACTAAACGGTCTTTCCATACCATTAATATTTACGGAAATATTCAAATGCACATTGAATGACTTGGCACGGTTTAGATACAATCACGCCTTGTTCTTCTTAGGTTAAACTACGCAGGCAAGTTGCATCTTATACTGTTTATCATATTATAACAATAAGTTCTGATATTGCAAGTTATTTTGCACTAACTATATGTATATGTATATATATATATATATATATATATATATATATATATATATATAGACTTTAAAAAATAATAATTGTAATCAGTTATTATACATATATATATATATATATATATATATATATATATATATATATATATATAAAAAACAGTTAAAACAATTTATGTTTTTCTGCAAAATAGACTGTACTATTTTACTATTTCTTATTGTTAATGAACCCACAACACATTTAAAACAACTTTTGTTCTGCACACTTAATTTAGTAATATACTGTATATTAGCAGTATAAATGAATATTTTAAAAACAGAATTCTAGATAATTAGGCACTTTAATCTTCTCAATCAAATTGTATATTACTTTATATTCTAGTTTCATTACGCAATAGAAATAAAAAATATGACAAATAGCTTTCTTGGTTTTAGAAAATTTAAGCTACAATGTCATCTAACATGAATTTTTACTGTTATGTTTACATATTCATTTAAACTCGAAAGAAATGGTGGTCATGACAAAAGTCACACATATATTTTAATACTGCTGAAAATCCAGTTATGGGAAAATTTTATAAACAGAAACACACTATTCTAAAATAATAAAAAATGTGGTGTTTTAAGAACTTAATACATACATTCTATTAAATCAATAATTGCTTGGTTTGAGAGCTATGTGATCCAAATCAAAATGGGCCTTGTGACACAAATTGATGTATTGTGTTTTTACTGTAGTTCGTGCATTATTATTTTTATATTTGTAAAATATAAAACATGTCCAAAACCTGTAATGAATTGCAAAAGAATATTAGACAGTTAAGGACATGAAAAAGAAGATTAAATAATTACTTGATGAAGATAGTAACCATACAGCTGTGCGTGTGATTCCGTTTCTTGCAAGATAGGAGTACGCTACACCACTTATCGCATAACAAGATTCGCTGAGGTTGGGTGCAAAATTTCAAGTTTACAAATCAATTTACTACCTAAAAATTTCGCGAGCAAACATCAGACAGTAAAGAAAATTTTTACATCCCGACTTAAAGAAAAGAGAAAATTGTTCAGCCTACTCAGTAATAACCTTAAATAATGCATAACAAATTATTAAGATGAATTATTTCTCGAGATAGCTTGCTATAAGTTACATCCACATTTTTCTTAATTGATTTAAGTTACGAAGCAGTGTATAAATACCGGTACTCTACCGGTAGTGTAGAGATGGTTCTATGGCCAACGCGCCTGCGCTGAAAACAAATATTGTCCCAGACTTTTTCCATTAACTTTCTTTTCACTGCATGCATGTTTTGAGCCGTCACACTATACAATTACATATGGTTGTACTCAGCTTGTGTAAACGTTTATTTATTCTGATATTTTTCGTTGCCATCAAAGTTATTCCAACGCCAAAAATATATGTTAATGTGTAACGAAGTGCGTAAAGTTTTGTTACAAAATTTTTATCGGTGTTACTAAAAGTTGCATTATACTTATTTTATGTGTTTAGCGTTGATAATATAAATTTACTGGTATTATATTAAATCATATTTTAACTATAAGCCACAGAATTTATACAATTATTAAAAATTTAAAAATACGTCATTAATAGTATCGTAAGATTATTTTATTTTTATTCACCATATGTAATATAATAGTCTAGATATGTTCAATAATACTGTAAATTAGGTAGTAGCACTTTCTATCAGATTTATTCCCATCCAAACCATTTATTCAGATGTTATATATCAGCAGAGTTGAGAGTAAACGTGTCTCTTGTAAGCTTACATGTTACAGGTTTATGTCCCCTTCAGATGTTGACTTTTATAGGCGGATTGTCCTAGTATACCCGTCGCTCTGGTCAGGTGTACATTTATAGCTTTGTCAGATTTCAGTAGAGAAATCAGGCTAGGTATTCACTGAAAACAAACCCTTTATCTTTTTATATTAGAGGTCCTTTAATATCGTGATCAACCCTACTTCTGAAAATATTGTCTTTGATTCTTACTTCCTAAACATACGTCTAGCAATGGTTTTAGTAATTTAATTATTATATGAATAGACTGTATATGAATAACATATTATTAATGCTCATAAAATTACTTTAAAATGTGTTTACACTATCGCTCGGTGTCAATAAGAATCACGAAACTGATATTACATACAACATTTCTTTCAAACACAGAAAAGTGCTTAACCATAAATCATTGTTTTTATGCTTAAGCACATTGGTAAATACTTTCATACTTGGTAGATTATTTTTAATACTCGTGCTTTGTAATATAGTTATAATTTAAAACTGGATCCAGTGGAGCAGTGTATTTTGTCCTGTTTTGTCCTGAGTTTCAAAACTCCGTAAATTGGTAAAAAATAAGTATATTCAATAACCAAAAACCATTCGTAATGAGAGCGTTCATCTATTTCTTTCGAATTGAGGAGTTTTAACCTCCACATATCCGCACTAAAACGGTTGAGCAACCACCGGTCCAATACGTCTACTTAGGAATGAAAGCATTGCTATCATTACTAATATTATTTATTTGGTACATTACTACAAACGCTAGTATTAAAATACTAGCTGTTACTTTTACCAGATACTAAATTGTGGCATTAACAAATAGGGACTGCGGTTGGAGAGCAAGTTAGTCGCCTCGCACGCTCTCACTAGTGCGGAGCGTTTCAACGTGTTATACGTTATTTGGTATACTTTTTCTTGTTATTAGGATACCAATTAGTTTAAAATTGTATAGTTATTGTTTCAGGGGTTGAAGGTGTAGAATAAATTTGAATTCTAATCTTTTTAAGCACAGTGATAAAGCTTAAGTAATCATTACGAAATTACAATAACAACCATAAAAAGGATTTTATAGTATATTTTTATGAGTGTGGTAAGATATAAAATATTGGTGGAATGTCCAAAATTTTAAGATAAACACAAAGTAAAACTCTACTGAAACCAATTTAGTTAAACGCTTTAATTTGTATGCAAATGTGTTGGAGGTCTTTTTGATGGGTCAAACCGTACCTTTGAGTACCAGTACATTTATTTTACGATATTAATGGAAAGTTTTTCCTTAGGCTTTCAACAAATTGCAATGCATTAATAATATATATTTATTAATGTGGTATATGTATACTCGTATGTACATGTTAATTTCTCACAAGTTGAATATGGTTCAATACAATGCGAAAATATAGAAATTACTTAACTTTATCTCTATTTACCAAAATGTTTACTTTTTTAAATATACTAGATCATAAGGTTTTATTTTCCTGATATTCACCAGGATATAATATATGAGCAGGTAGAATTAAATTAATCAGTTTGAACACATCATAAAATTACGTCTTTGTTAAGAATTAATATGTACGACACAACAAAATTATACACCAATTCACAGCAAATTTCAGTAAAGATATAAATAAGTTAAAATTTTGAAACTCATAAGAGCAATAATACTCATACAGCAATAAACATGTTTGTATAAAAATGGCTTGTAAAGCTTTATATTATTAACTCATTTAAGGTTGGGACACACATAACCGCACCGTGCCCGACACGTGAGTCGGCCGATTCTCGATGCGGCTCGGCTCGGTTACCGTGAGGGCCACACATGTCCGTATGCAGTCCGAGCACAACAATCTCACCGTTTGTACTAGATCATGTTTATTACCGTTTGTACTAGATCATGTTTATTTTTGAATTCGAAGTGACAGATACTTAAAAAAAATATTCGAAAGATTAAGAATTGCTTGAGAAGATTGTTAATTTCATTTTTGTTATTTTTATTAATCGCTGTGGTGAATGAAACATTGCAATGCTACAGTAAAGCTTTGTACAATCAGCTATATGTAAAATTTGTAAATATCATTATCTTGGTTATATTTTGATCCGTATAATTCTTGTTCATTGTGTTTCATTGCAGTGAATTTCGGTCCAAATACACTATGAACAGTATATTTGGTGTTTTTTGTATTAAACCCAAGAGCTATAGTGTGATGCCAGAGAGTTTGCCATGTTGCAAACCCGTTGATAATAATTTGTAAAACATAGTAAATTTGTAAATTATATACTGGAGAACATACAAAAAACAGATTTTACAAAATGTTTTTCTTTTATAGCTCCGAGAACATATAATTTATTGGCAGAATTAGTCAAAAATAGTAGAAACATAAATATATTTTCTAAAAGAATTAGAGTATGGTTAGTCTTGTCTGGTAAGTTATAATAATATTTAAATAGACACGTTAGAGCATTATAAAATAATTATTTATAGTATAATATTTAATGTTACATGTGTAAAGCCTAATATTTGAATTGTAAATCATGCATACATCTTTTTGTTTAATGCAGCACACTAGTTATACTAAATTTAAACTTTGAAACGTAATAGTACATTATTTACTACATAAGCTACAATACCTCATTTTTATCATTTCGTTCTTGCTCGATTCTGCTATTTTTATTTTTACCCTTTTTGTATATAGCATCCCCAACAGAAGCACAGCCTCTTATGGGGTACCTAAATTTTCTCTTATTTTGTAAATCTATTGGCCTAATTATTAGTTAAAAAAAAGAGAGAAAAAATCTAAAAGGATGTAACCTATTTTTTTATATTTTATTACTCTAAGTACATAAATTAGAAATAAAATAAGTAGAACACATTTTTTTTGTATTTGTTATTTACTGCTATTGTAAATACGTTACGTCATAGTATTATTTATTATTAAGCACTGGCAATAATATTTATTTGTAATATTCAGTTTTTATTATGGGGAAATAGATGATTTATTATTATTATGTATTTTTAACATGGGTTTTTCTTGCTTGTAAATCTTATTGTAAATAAAATATTTTTATTTTTACTTTATTGAAGTGAAAAGAATAAAAAAATAAAAAAATGCCATAGAAACATTCTAAATGTGACCCTTACAAAATACCAGAATAAATTTATCAAGTAACTTCAATACATCAAAGAAAAATAGATGTTTGCGCAAATAATTACATGCTTGTTATTTTTTTAATTAATGAAAAAATGTTTATAGATTTTTCATAATTCGAATTTAGTTGTTTAAAATCACTTAATGTACAACATGGTTTTCAAATTTGTTGTAATAAAAAAAAATATGCACAATAAGAAAATATGACTAGTTTACTCTAAGGTAAGAAAATGTAATATTTTTATCAATAAATATGATTTTTTTTACGCGAAACACAGGATGTAGAGTTAGTAGGCTATACTAAATAATTCAATAAAATAGAACGTGTAGACTACTTAAATAGTTTTAAAAAGAAGAACGCAACAGTAAACAACATAGGATGCCGCTCGTAGACCGCACCGTGCCCGTCAAAATTCAAACTCCACATATCGGTGACGGTGCGGGCACGGTGCGGCCACGACGGTCTGTTGTCGGTGCGGACATGTGTGGACTTGCAGGTTGAAAACTGCGCTGCAATTCTTTCACCGTCTGACAGCCAACACACGGCCGACTGACGTGTCGGGCGCGGTGCGGTTATGTGTGTCCCAACCTTTAGGAGTAGTAAATATCAAAATTAGCAAAATACAAAGTGCAGAGATTAACGCGCATGCAAACTTTTTACGTTGATAATTTAACGATATACATGTGAATATAAAATCTATAAATCTATTCATTCAAAAAGTCTACTTGTACACTCGCACTTCCAGACTATTCAAGTATTCAGTAACAACTGAGCTTGGTATTGGAAAGCTATAACAAAGACAAAAGTGGCAGTAAAGTAGCCGCTAGCTACTTCTCTTTAGGGAGTCAATTTTCTTTTCTATAGCCTACATTGCTGAATGTTCTGGTATTGTTCATTCTAAATATACAAATTTATAACCCAGTATATAAGCCATATATCTATACATGTATATTAATATCTATACATCTATAAGTCACAGGGGTTATTTTCAGACGTACTCTTTTGGGAAGGCTTAGCAAATATCATGTTTAACTTTGTAGGTTAGATTATGATATGGGTTACGTTATATTTCCAATGTTTCATAATATTCACATTTATTGAACTGTACCGTTCAAAAGTATAAGATGTTAATTTGTATTTGTTATTTTCTGATATTTTTTCCTGATTTCTCCGGATCAGAAATTGAGAAATTTTAAGTTTTGTCTTACGATTGTAACGTTCATAGGTTTTGAGTTATTTTAGAAAATAGCTTTTCCTCCTATTATAAACAACGAAGAACGCATTATACTCGCTTTTAACTTAATTTACGCCAGTAATTTCAGTAAAGGATACTCCAAACCAATATATGTGTTAATTTAAATAAGTACATAGTTTATAACGTATCACACATAACTGACGAACTTGTAATAATACATTTCCTTTTGATTTGGTATCAGTAGGCTAATCATTTCGTATGACTGAAGATGGTATTTCACGTAAAGATGAAATACATAATTTATAACTAATTGAAAAAGTCTCTATCTTTAATGTGTAGTCTTATATGTTATATTACATGGATGAAGTACATTACATTCTTTAAGTACCAATAGTCAGAAGTGCTGTACAAATGAATTGGATAAAAGTAAAAAGACGGAGAAGTCGTGTAATCCGCTGTAACACACAGTAGAGCCTCGAGGAGTCTGGTCCCTCTCCATAACTGAACTTTGCTCACCAAACGGGCTTTCTCTTGGTGTTTCAGAATAAGAACTGTTTTATGCATTATTCCCAATCAAAACTCGATTGCTGAAGATAGAAATTCCTAATTGGGAAAATAGATAAGATAGATAGTGCGTTTTTACCGCAGAAGTAAATTGGTCTTACACAACATTTACACTTTTAAACACAATTTACATTAAACAAAAGCTCCAATAAATGATAAATGATGTATCTCTTAAATGATTTCTATAAGCTCTTGTTAATTGGTAATTTTTGGTAAAACACATTTCTTTCCAAACTTCTGTCTCCAGTGCTATTCGTTTACATTCCACATTACCTCCTGTTTTCTAGTTGCATCATGTTTACCCATAAGACTAATGTAAACATATTCACTAATAACGCTTAACCAAACCCCATAGAGTGACATACACCATAATCAAAATTCAATGTGCCTCGTATGTGAATGAAGGTTCATGCTCAGGCAAGAAGAATTAATTTATGAAGGTGAATTTCTGACCATAAAATTTGACTACGCGTCACTCAAGGCTCATACAACTTCTGTTTTGTCTGCCCGTGGGATGTAAGAATTGAATTGTTTTTCTCTATGATTCCTTGTACGTCCTCAGGATATCTTGAGAGTGAATGATCTATAAATTTTTAATTTTACAAATAACCTCAGCGAAGCCTGACTCGCAACACTTGGTGTGGCATAATCCCACCTTATATAAATTAAGGATAATTCAGTGAATGTTTGAGAATTGGTACTGTATTCTCTTCATTCTATATTACCGTAAAGGGCTCATGACATTGAGTATCTCGAACAATTTGATCCTTTATAACTGGTGATTTAAACTACATGCCCTTTTAAATTACTGTGAACTCGTTGAGTTAGTAAAATCTAAAAAAGGATTTTTGTAGACTTTAACTCACCTTACTGTTATTGCTTAAGCCCTCTGTTTTTTTATACTCTGTAAACATCTCGTTCAATTTAAAATAATTTACGAACACGTTAAAATCACATCCTAATACTTTGAAGTCTTAAAAATTGGCGGGAAATTTCATTAATATGGTTCCCTATTAGATTTACATTATCTACCTCTGTAAGCCTTACAATTTATTATCTTTGGTAGCCAACAATGTTTTTGACGTGACAACGTCTTAAATTAGGTTGCGGCTCGGAGTCACTCATGAAAAAGTGTAACGCCCGGTAACGTTACGATGCCCGTCCAGTGGGTCCGCCGCACGGGATCCGCACGGGATAAAGCAGATAACTGTGGGTCCGCCGCACGGGATAAAGCAGATAACTATGTTTATTCGTGAAAATGTGGAGTGCTTAGATTCGTCATTTACAACAACTACAACAATAAAGGTAAATAATTGTACACTGATATTTCATTATCGTAAACTATGATTGATTGATTAATTGTTAGATTGACACAAAAGTTGAGAAACTGAGTTTATAGGTTATGTCATACTATTGACAAATGTTGATAGTGTTAAGTAAATTATTAGTTTAAATCACTCTGCAATCAATCGTAATTCAGTCGATTGAAAAGAAACAGCGCGTATTGCTAGTCAAACATTTAAAATAACAAATTATAACCTCTAACCTGTCATAACAGTGCGACCAAACAAACGAACTAAACCGACCAATCACCACACGCGGAGTTAGAATTTAACTGTGTTTAGCAAGAATTTCAAATTCCAATTTTAGTAAATGTTTTATTCAACTTTACCATTTACAATAAAAAATTTTAATTAATTTCAAATTATGTACAATGTTTTAGTAAACAAAATATATTTCTATAGTTAAAATTTGTGCAATTCTTATTTTCATTCAATTCCTTGTTCCTATTGTGCAATTTAATAATATTCATATCAATAAATATTCTACCGAGAAAAAGACGTTGTCACGTAAAATCTTCGCCCGTAAAACCGACTTTACAGACAACCATAATTTTTTTATTTATGACATTATAAAAACACGATTGATCTCAGAAAGCTTTTAAATTTATATTTATATCTATAGCATACTTTCAAATTTGTAGCTCATTTCATTTTAGAGATGTCCCGTGGACAGATAGACATAAATAACTCACACAAAAAAGAAGTTGATACGAAAATGACGCATTATATAACTCATTCTTGTAAAAATTTTCTTTAGAACACATATTTCCACATGATACATTCAGATTTTATTAATTAATCTGTGTTTCATATCAGTTTTTAAATACAAAAAGTCTGCACATCATGTAAAATAAAAGTTTCATGGTTTTAAGGCGATGGATAATGTTTAAATTTAGGCCAGCTAGGCTACGTGTTTTAACACGTCACATGTTTGGTTCTCTTATGAGTGTATATATAATATATATATATATTCTGTATACTAGGAATGAATTTGAGTGTAAGAGTGGTTTTAAGTTTATTTTTTCTCGTGCTTTCTCGTTGCCATTACACCAGAGTAAAAACATTCGCTAATGATTAGCCAAATCCCAGAGTATTTTTGGGGACTAACTAATCTTACTGTTATTGCTTAAACCCTCTCACTGTCTATCGAGTGCACTACGATTTTTCGGCATCTGTTATAACAGTAGGTTTATAACAGCACCAGATTCTAAAAGCTGCATTAAGAGGAAGGTGATATAGAGATAAACTCAAAATTCATGCTAAACCAACCCTTCCCACTATTTCGGGGCAAAATAATAGGTGAACAAATCTCCAATCGCAAATTATGTGATAGCATTCCATGTAAATTCAGTGAATTTTAAGCTCTGCAGGATAATTTATAGCTTCATCACGATCAACATCGGCGTCGATCGATTTGAATGTAATTTCATTACCAGATAATGATAGATGTATTTTAAAATTGATTGCGTCAACATCTAACTGTTTACGGCTAAAATAACTCGCTCACGTAGCC
Source organism: Homalodisca vitripennis (assembly GCF_021130785.1). NCBI lineage: Eukaryota > Metazoa > Arthropoda > Insecta > Hemiptera > Cicadellidae > Homalodisca > Homalodisca vitripennis. The sequence continues at coordinate 68,179,952 of NC_060207.1, forward strand.
ATGCATGCTTGTTATACTTATATTGCAAATCCGGAAATATACTTTATATTAACTCATCTTTGGTAGCCACCATGTTACAAACATTCTCTGTTAGTCGAATATATTGTTTATCTTAATACAATGATATGAGACTACTCCCAATCTCTAAAAATCGTTCAGAGAATCCTGACGCATATTAAGAGTAAGGCATAATATAAAGACAATCCGCTACAGATAAGATTATTTAAACATGCATTATTTTGTCCGCATATGTCACACATGGAACAACGGCTAACGTGTTTGTAATCACATTACACCAGCAGTAGAGCACTGCCAAAAAGCCTAGTATTATTTGTTATGGCTTTCAGGAACCTGTCAAGATCTTCAAGGTAATGCTTGTGGGCCATTGTACATTCATCCCAGATAATAACTATGCATTTTTTTAAACTTTAGCCATGTTTGAATGCTTCTTTACATTGGACATTGCTTTGGAATTTGTATGAATATTCAATGTTAATTTAAGTGCTGAGTGTACAGTCCGCGCACCATCAAGTAAGCTTGCTGCAATGCCTGCTGAAGAAATTGATAATGCAACATGATTTTGTGATCGAACGCTCAATTATCAGTGTGATGTGGAATGTGTCACTTATACATTCTGAATCTGTCACTTTTCATAGATATATCTACATAGTAATGAAGAAATAGCTGTCTGCCTCAGAGAATGCATCTTAACTTCCACAAATCACAACCTAGAATAGGTAGAAGATCATCGCATTAACCTTCTTCACCAGCATATACAAATATTTATAAGATAAACAGAAGTTATTGGTTAAAAAAGAGAAATGTAAAATAATCCATACGCTGTACCTGTTGTTGGATTCCTGTATTTAATATTTATAAGTGATATCCATCTTCTCCTTCTCAAAATACCAACGGATATGTAGTTTCTCGTAAGAACTATAATTTTTTCTTGAATTATTTGCATCGCATTATCTTTGCGTTGTATGTGAATATATCTACGTTCATATGGGTCACCCACCAGCCGTAACAACTGCAACTTCATTGGTAGTTTGAATATTGTACGTGCCTGCGTGCCATAGGGTATTTAGTCTGCTGCAATGTCAATGACGTAGTTTACACGATATCACCACTTTTGGTTCCTCTTCTGCTCTATATGGTTGTACACGCAGCGTTTATGAAAGAGTTTGTTGCTGCTCATCGCCGTTAAAGTAAATTTGTAAGAAATTTGGATCGGTGTCAGGCATTTGAAACAATGAACCAATTTGTTGCACTTTACCTTGATTCTTGACTGTAGATTCAAAATTAAGACTATCTTTATTATGATCAATTTGTTGGTCATAATGAATTTGGAATCAGGAATTTAATTTACGAGATCTCAAAAAAATTTCGATTGAGATGTGGTTTCATCTAATAGTGTTAAAAAGGTTCCGTTGGTGGAATTGAAAATTTTCCAGATACGCTATGTAAACCAGCTGATTCAAATAATAATATAACTGTTATTATTTCGTTTTCAAATCATGTGCCATAACCAACTGATAGTGACAAAAGCACATACGTATTTATAAAACAAAGCATATGCTTTTTCATTTCAAATGTTATTAGAACCTTGAGAAAAGGGATATATTTTATAATGATTATTATAGCTCCCATATTTATTTCTTTTCAAAGATTTACAAAGACACACGTTCACCCATAAAAACCCATAGAGGCATGCAAGTTTCTAAGTAATTGTTTAAATATACTCTAGATAAAATAATGAACGAGACACAATATTTTCTTGAAATATCATGGATTTGCTTATGGGTATAACTTTATTATTTTCTCTAATGATTGACGAAATACTGGTGAATTTCAAATATACACGTAAATTGCTTTTTAAATATTCATTACGTAAACAAGCATTTAAAATCGCATATGATATATGTATAACAGTAATATAAATTAATTTTTATATAAATACAGTTTTAGAACTGTTGGCAACTCAATATCATCGAAATAATTATAAATTACTGATAGATCAATCTTGACTGTTGGAAAACACTATTCGTTACATATTTAGAAGTATTAGAAGAATGCTATTGACATAAGTGGTTTACAAGTAAAATATAAAAGAGCTTGACTAGTGTTTACAGAGCTTATTAATTTTCAACGTTCTAAAATTTAAAAAAAACCAGAATTTTAATTTGAATTGGAAGAAGTCTGTACTTTATTGTATGGTCTCTTGGCACCTGAACTAATGACATTTATAAACGGGTTTGGGGATTAAATTGGTATGGATATTTACATTTAAGTAAATAGATTTATATAATTGACGATGAATTTAAGATCAACATTTGCAGGGTATGTTGAAAGCGTTGAATGTGAATGTATATTCCATGTATGTGCACAGGTGTCATCGACGCAGTATCGACGCAGTCGATAAAGGCGACGCGTTTGGAAAATATATTGACAGTGCTTCGTGTGAATGGATTCGATACGTTCGGGGATTACTGTTTATTTAGAGCTCAGAGTAACTTTTGTTGCGTATTTTAAATGGATTTTTTCAATTTATGGCATGGTTTCCTTTATAGGCAGTACTTTTGTAATTGTATGTAAATATAAAGATTACTATAAACTACGGTATTATTGCAGCAACATACAACAACTATGTTTTGAAATTTCTTTTTTACAAATAAATATTTTTGCACATAAAATGTTTGGGAATAAATAAAAACACAATAGCTGGATTATTGCAATGATGTCCGTCATTTGTAAATTATTTCAGTAATCTAATGTTTATAGTTGAAGGATGTTACATACTTTGATAGGGAGAGATAAAAAATACTGGTATCCCATTACAATATTAAAAATAGACTGACAACGTGGCAGGTCATTACCATTCTAAGTAACTTCCAAAACTGTATTCAATATAATAGCATTAAATGTTGTCAAACACTAATTCATATTGCAAAATATTAGGCGTTCCTGTCACAAATTGTTTTAATTTATATATCATGTCAATTAAACAACATGTAGTAAAGAAAAATCTATTACAGTAAATTAACTACATTGCTTATTCTCTCCAAAATATGAATGAGACGTTACTGAAAGGGGTAGAATTTTCATTCTTCTAGTTTAACAATATAGGCCAATGTGTACATTTTTGCCACCCAGCTAAGTCGTCACCTCCTTTCATTGCTACTCAATTGATCTTAAAGAGCTTGACTAGTGTTTACAGAAATAATTTTCAACTTTCTAAAATGTTTAAAAAAGCCAGAATTTTAATTTGAATTGGAAGAAGTCTGTACTTTATTCAATCAATCTGTGATCCGAACAATTGATTCCAATATTTATGAGATAAACGGAAGTATAAGAGAATTAGTTTGTGAATCTATTTACAGAAATCTATTCAACATAATTGAAGCGTTATTATCTTATTATCTTCACTTTCAAAAATAATATTTCCCCTAACTCTTCCGTTTAATGTAAAAAGGACCAAGTCCTATAAAATTCGTTACATTTTTGAAGTGACTACTTCTTTAGGCTAATATGGATGTATGCTTGTCACGGAGCGTTTCGCGTCACGGTACGCCACATCATGCCTGTATCAGCTAACGGCGGGAAAAAGATTAGATCTTTTGTAACTAACAAAGCCATAGTGTAATTTGATGTTGGAAGGAAATTAATATTTCTGTTGATTATAGGATTATAATTATATCTTTTATTCATTTACATTGGGCCTTACCTTACATTAACTTAAAAAATAAGTTACTTAAAATCAGATTTTAATACAAATCTTCCTTAAAATACGTCAAAACCATTCATTGACTTGTTAAAATATAAATTACATTAATCAATGTAAAACTATAAACACATAACTACAAGGAGATATGGATCAACAATATATGTTGTGTTTACAAGATATTTATCAAGATTTTATTTTTTATTTTAGTTATAATAAACCCATATTTAATTGTTATGTAATGAAGTTTTTAGTGAAACGATAATGATAAAAAGAATAAATATTTATTACTTTAATACTTAATCAGTGATCATTGTAACATATGAAGTATAGAAAATATTTTATAAATTAATACAAAATATATTATACAAACTACTAACTATATATCCGTCCAACTATTAGTTTATCGTACTCCTCAACATAAAATTATTTCAAATTGGCTAAAAACTAAATATATTTTTATACATTATCTTAATTTATTTTTAATGCAGTTATTCTAGGACTCTTTGACATCTTTTAAGACTATGCTATACATAGAGAAAACAAAACATTCATGAATACTTGAAATGGTTTTATGTATTGTTTAAAATTAAACGATATTTCATTAGATAATATTATTTTCAAGCGAATATTATTGGTCTTCTTACAGTATTATAAAACGCGTTGTCTTCTATTACAAAGTTCCTATATTACTCCAATATACTATACAAAGAACAGTTTTTTTCCAGATTATTATTTTAGTCAGATTACGAACATAATTTGCAACAATATTTCAAAACCAAATCGTAAACATTGTTATTCTATAAAAGACAAATTTAATCTCTGGGTGGTCAAATGCCTTAAATTATGTGAGAAAAAACACGACTGTATTTTGCTATAGATGGAACGACTAAAATACGAAATATGAACCATTTCTGATTCCTCAAGACGAATTATTTTGCAATGTGATCCGGAACTTACATACTTTCGAAGAAACACGGCCTGTTCGAAATCTATGTCTTTGTCTCAATAGTCAGAGTTTGTTGGGTCGTATTTCTCGGGTATTACTCTAGAACAGGATTTTATCTCCCTTTTAAACTAGAAAAGGTGACGCCAATTTATACTAGTGTTTCCAGATATATTAAAATGCACAAGATGTAAGCAATGTAATCAACCTTAACAATTCTCAGCTCAGAACCTTAGAGTAGTAGAACCTGTTCAGTACTTTGACGTGGTATGACGCATACCCAGTACCTTCATTAAATACGTCTCTATTTAACATCCATTACTGTTGCTGATGCGGTGTATTTAGTTCTGTGAAGTTACACTACATACTGTAGGTACTCTATGTAAATATATAGGAAAACATAATTACACTATTTCTAGCATTTTAGACCATTATACTTCATACAATTAGCCCATATACTTCTTAGCATCTTCACTTAACTGGGCCAAAAGACCTTCTCGCGAACTTTATAAAGTACGAGTATTTTGAGATACACTGGAAGAGATGAGGAAAAAACGAAAAATGGTAATGGAGTGTATTGTACCGGTGATTACAGAGACAAATCAATCTATTCTTAATTGTTATAGCAAAATATTGCAAGGTTGAATAAGGTTGATGTTACAATCTAAACATTTTAGCAAATCATTACACAAAATATACCGCAATCTGTGTATTTAAATACACTCGTGTAAAACATCCGTACAGTATCTAAAATATTCATATTTTGTTTTGGACCTGGTACACTTGCTTTACTTTTTTGGTGCTTGACAGTATGAATAACTTTGGATTTGGTATTATTTAATTAAGTGCTGTGATAAATCAACTTTAGGTTCTCGTGTGGTTCTCATCTGAGAATCATAATAATATCTTAAATGCAAATATACTTATTGTAGTGTATTTAGTGTGATAAATACTAACTTGGTAATGTACCCATAGCAATATTTAATATCTGCACCATACATGTTGGCAGTATGTATTGTCAGGCGATGTATCATACGATGTGGTCTGATACGAATAAAGAATGCTCATAGGCTGTTCTCCTGTGACGTCACATCACGCCACTACACTACAACCAACGGTCCAAGCTGGCTAGCCAGCAGTCCACCACCAGACTCCGTCATGTAAACCTCCGTGTCCCGTCCGTTCCTTTATGAGCGGTCTTAGAGCAATGGTACTCTAAAATGTAAGTCTTATTATTGAGCCCGACCCATATATACTCGTAATGTACAGTGACGACCTGCATATCTTACACTTATCTCGCATAATTTGTTTACACGAAAGGACTGTGCGAGGATCTTATCAAACAGAATAAGGGGCGAGTTTACAGTACATTTACATTTACAGTACAAGTTTAACTGTACTTATTAAATGTTCAACCGCCCCATACAGGATTTGAATTTACGCTACCTCTAACACAGGTCCAAACTTCGACGAATTAAACCATGTAACGAACAGGTAACATAAACCATGCGGTCATGGGCTCTTTTAAATCTCTCTAACTGGAGTTGTCTCTTTAAGTATATTAAGTATTGGTTTAAAATAAAAATATATTGAAACAAATATAAAAGAGCGATATTTTAATACTGGACAATAAAAATTCTTTTACAGTGCGTAGATTAGGAAAAGGGGGAAAGAAACAGAGCAAGAAGATAAACTGCCCCTTTAACGACCAGAAGCAGCTGAGACCCGCTCGGCCTTTATCGCTTTACATAGATGATGGTCATCAGCTTTGGAAATATTACCGCGTAAAGAAACTGCAGTATTGTCTACAGATAACATGTTTTTTCTGTCTCGTTAAAGTGTACTCAAACATTCCTCCTGCAAATCAAAAACTAAACTTCTAATATCAATAAATTCAATACAAGTACAGTACATTATTAAGTGATTTAGGTGTATTTAATTTACTTTTGTATGACAATCTACTTTACAATTTTCTATAAAAATAATTTTTAGTAAATATTTGCCAACTAAAATAGTAAGTGAATGAAAAAGTTATATAGTTAGGCACAAGAAAGTTTTAGTTCTTAACAATTGTAATAAAGAAAATATTTCTAACGAATAATTTGAATTGAATGCATAATAAAATAATATATTTGAGTCGTGTAGTTTCATAACTAGCTACATCCACAAAACTGTTTTTTTTTTCAGGAAATGAAAAAAACGGATATTTTGTTAGTCCGTTTAAAATAAAACTATTATTTTCCCCAGGGATGAAGTTAATGTCTGGTACTGTAATGCCATACTATTATTGTTTATTATTAATAATTATCAATCCAAGTAAAAAAAATAAATAAAAATGGATGTAGCCCACTTTGCATCTAATCAGTGGATGTAACTGGTTTTGCATCTAATATTTTTGGATTTTACAGCAGGTAAAAAAAATATTCTGTGATTTTGCAGTTTCTCTGTATTTAAATTTGTATACACATAAATGAACAAATAATTAATTTCAATAAATACAATAAATTATATAGATACCAGAGAATAAGTTCACACAACCAAAAACTAAACTGTATAACAGTTCTAAGTACAATTTCCTAAACTACTAGATCAGTTACTTCTTGATAATTTACACATTCTTCTGTCAGGATTTCACCCCTCTGGTTATTTTCTTCTTTTCAAACTCTACTAATCTTTTATAATATTTTAGGGGAGCCAAATCTTTCCAATCACTGCCAAAATGTTTTTTCTAGTAGATTTCCAACATCCCTTAGTTTTAAAGCTGAAACCGCAATGCCTGTTTGAATTAAACAAGGAAGAGGCATTCTACTTACTTTCCTACCTTTCTGGCAAACACTTTTGTACTTTCCCAAATCAGTACGATAGTGAGCTTCTCCTTTAACAACAATGTTATCTCCTTTGCAACTTTTTTAAAAATAAAACCGCTTTACTTAAGTTAAATTTGAAGTGCCAAGATCTAGTTGGCATGATTACCTCAGAACACCTTTGTTTCCAATCATACACTTTTCCAACTAACGATCGTGTTGTGCCGAAATTCAGAAAATATTTTTGTATATTCCTCTGATGTAATTATGATGTTTGTCTTTTTTATTTCTTTTTTCTATACGAGCAAACACTCTGTCGGGTGGCAGAAAGGAATGTCCCACTACTGGGAAAACATATTCAAGACGTTGAAGACTTGCAGGAGAATTATTATACAGCCCAGTAACTCAGCATTGAAATCATGGTAGAATTTTTATTTTGTCCTCCACATCCGTCAGACACAAGACGGAGGACATGCACCGAATTAGGGAAGTCAAACGTGTTGAGAAAATCATAAACAGCCGAGCTTATTTCGTTTGATCCCTTTTTGTGTTCTGACACATCATAATGGTATATAAAAACATTATCTTTGGTCTGTTTAGCTGTGGAGTCGCCGACAACAATAGTAAGATTATACTTATACAGTTGACGGCTGTAATAGGCACTCTGAACTGGGACTCTAGGTAATACCTGATTCTTTTGACAGTCAAAGGATATGGTAATCAAATCATTTCGTTTTTCTTTAAGGAGTAAGTAAAAAAGACTTAGCTTTGAGTTTGTGGCACCTCAGAGCACAAGCAATATCATTTTTCACAGTTGGGTCGATAGCATTTTTAATTCTTTCTGCAAAAAGATATACAGGTCGAACACTCATCGTTCCTAGGACAACCAAATCCAATATTGAAATTTGACCTGAAAATGTACCTAAAATATGATTGTTTTACCTGAAGGTTTTCATCTTTAGTCTCAGAGTTGTACATTCTCCAAATTTTTCTTAATGTTTAATAATTCTGTTGGTAGATATTCCTTATTGGCGGTTTTGCTTCGGCAATAGTGGTTTTCTATAACCTTAAAAATTTTTAATAAACTTTGATAACTGATTTCTTTTCTTTTTTCATACGCCTTTAATTTACGGTCCCCCCCTCTATTTTCTTTAGATATAAGTCCCAGTTTCAAAGTGCCTTCTAACCACACCCTTTACTCTATTTTTTGATACGCACAAAGTTTCAATAAAAGCTTTTTGACAGACTGGAAGTTTCATACGCAAAAGATTTTTTATAAATAAAATATTGGACAACCATTGACTTTTGTCCTCTGTCATTGTTTATAAGTCTTTTTTCGTTTTGGTTTTTGTAGATTTCCGTGTATTTTAATATAAAACAATCTTGTTTGTGTTTTCAATTCACTAGATTTACCAGAAAGTGTCATAAAACTTCTCGTAAAAAATCTTTTGGTCATTTGCTGTGATTTCTGAACAACGACAAGTCTTCCCTTTTTTCTCGTGTTTTACATGTTATAGTAGTTGGAGGACCGGCTGGACCGTATCTGAAAATAAAACCTGCCATTAATAAAATTGTTATCCCGCCTACCGTAAAGTTTACTTCAACTAGCCTGCATACTATACTACTACCCTATACCTTGGAATTATAGAAACCACACACGACTCAGTTAATTGCAAAAAGAAATTGTTGCCTACTTGTCTTCAACTAAACTATGATTTAACCGAAAGATAAATAAGATTTACCAATATTGAACAGTTGCAAACCTCAAAAGTAAAATTATTTCAATAGTAAATATTTCAACAACCCACCTTTTGCTTTTTCATCTGTGCACGTTTCCAGTTCTCTGACTGTCGTGGTCTTTTGCATTGGTGATGTAAACGAATTGTTGGTTCACACTCCATTGTTACTAGTCTAACTAAAAATACTTCACTATAAACAAAACACTATAAACTATTTATTCATCACGCACATCAGTAGTTGCTCACAAATAATAATATAACCTCTCTCACTCAGAAGCCAGCAGTCATACGGCGACGGCAAACAATACAGCTGGGAACAGCCCATCTGCGCATGCGCAACCAGATGGATGTAGCTGGGTTTGAAAGTAGCTTTGTTCTCTAGCTGGTTTTGAAACTAAACCCCTACTTTGCTATGCTATTACTGTAAGATGTAGCCTGTTTTGATTTGAAATATGTTTTTCCTAGCATTAACACGATTTCAGAATTGAAGAAACTGGCATCAGCTCAATTTTCATAAAAAGGGGATGTAGCCCATTTTGAAACTACACGACTCATTTATTATATTAGAGTAGCGTCGTTTAGCTATTTGAAAACATAATACATAACATTTTGTACTATAGAATATAGTGACCCCAATTTCTTGTTCAAGTATTGTTCATTTTCGTCCTATCGTATGGAATTTCTGGCGTATAAATAATTTCTTAAAATTTAAACTTTTATTTACTTACTATATGTAACTTTTCTTATTTCCGGGGGTTTTATTATTTCTTAGTAACTGTTAATAAAGATATGGATGGCATAAGGTAGACACATGTATTCCTCGTATATTATTTGCATAGCTTTTTATGAGTTAGTACATTTAAACACATTATTAAAAACAACACTCATATTACTTATAACATATCAACACATGATTAGTACACATTATGTTTTTTTTATTTCAATAAGAAACGGCATATTAAATTATGGATTCAAAAATAAGCTCTTTTCAAGCTATAAGAGTACATTACAGAATTCACTTCGCTTAACTTCCACGTTCTATCTATTTTTATCTACTGCATCACATTGTTTTCATTTCCTTTCAAAGGTTTTTGGACAAACTTACGTGAATATTCTTTTTTCGGTTTGGAATAAAACACTTCGTAAAGATTGTAAATAGTAGGAAGTATAAATTATAAACATATTAATAAAATATATTTACTAGCAAATAAAATTAGTTCTCTAATATATGATAGTATAAATGCCAGATATAAATGAGTCTCATTTAATAAATCAAAGTTTTGTACGAAACTCAATTTTGGATATAATTTTACTTCAACCATATATACCTAATTTGAAATACGACTACCCATATAATTTTAGACAGATTCAAGAATCATGTATAAGTAGTGACTTTTTTGGATTTTAGAAGCAGTTATGCATCAATGTTACTATACTGAGCTACGAAGGTGTATTTCAGTGTTCTCTTTATACAAGGAATTATTCAGCTAAAATCCTTTATGAACCATGATACCTTTGGCATAGTTCATAACGTATATAAGTTAATATTAAAACATTTTAAAACAATTTTTGTCCTAAAAACGTAACATGGTGTTTCAATAATACGAATAGATTTTATTGGTTGTTAAGATAGTCACAAAATAGATCGTAAAATATTGGTAAACACTATTTACGATTCAATATAACACAACGTTACATTATTTGCTGTCAACACAACAGTTAGCCGTTTAGTGTTTCAGTACAAATTTACCGCTTAATGTATTAGTTGTTATTTTAGTGTTATTGTTAGTTTAGTCTCCCCTGTTTAGTAATAATAATCATGTACTTGGCACTCGGCCAAAAAAGTTCAACACCAAAAATTCGGTGTATTCAATACTAGATTAGGATCTTCCAAACTGAGTATTGCATGTATGATGTAAATTTTAGAATAAAATATTAAAATATCGCGAGAAATCTTTAATAAGTTTTTCTTAATTTTTAACAATTAAACATCAAATTAAAAAAGGAAGAAAAAGTAAATTATCACCCCTGCAATGACATACAGATAATATAACTACCAATACGGGAACAGTAAATAATTCTCTTGTAATATTTCTTTTTACTAAAATATTATAGACCCATTTTATTTTAAAACCGAAGCTTCAAGTCGATTCCATACTTTAATATTCTTTTGTCCGTTTCATTTTGCCGAAACCTATATCTATAACTGCAGTTCCTTCCGTAGTTGTAGAAATCAAATGCCATGCTAGGATAATTTACTTAGAGTTTCTTCTAATACTCAGTATTATGTCATGATATTATATAGATAAGAATATACACTTAATTTTCCCTTAAAATATATTTATTTTGTATATATTTATATTTTAATTATTAGTAGGCTCAAGAACAAGCTTGTCATATACTAATTACAAATATTATCAATAAAGGTTTATGGTATATCCTGTACGAAAAGATAAACTTTAACACTATCAAATTATATTTATTACTAAATCCGATTAGAGATTCCATTTATGAAACATAATAATCAACATTATTTTCAGGCTTTTAACTGTTTCTTTTCAAAACAGAGCGTAGTTTTGTTATACATGATCAGTATCCAGTAGTTTCCGATACCCATTATAAATACTCTACTGCTTATTTACATTATATGAAATTTTTATTTTTAAGAAAAAGAGATCCCGTAAGTAATAATAAGTAAAACACTTTCTAAAATGGAGATCGAGTTGCTGACGGCTGACAAATTCTAATCAGGATTATCCTTTCACTTCAGAAATGCTGAAACAGTTTCAGAATTAAAAAAACACTTCTTCAGCAGTTCTAAAGTATAAGGTTTTATACAAATCGCAATTTAATACTTTCTCGAAAATAAGCATTGCTGATAATTAGTAATTCTATTGATTATCTAAATGTAATATTTTGTTTTAATATATAATCCAAGCAACAATTGATTGAGTTTGTAGTTGGTATATATCAATTATCGAAATCAAATTATTAAATCTATATTTGTGATATCTTGTCTTTCAAAACATTAAAAAATAATATAGAATCAAAATTTCACATACACAGAGTGTTTTTCTGAAATTTAGTACTAAAGTTTAATAATATTGAAGCAAAATTAAAAGAAATATAGGTTACGACATAATGTATTTCAAAATAAAATACTTTAATAACATAAATAAAACTCATACGCATAGATTTTTGATCAGTCGTGTGCTATGTTACTTAAAATGTTTTATAGTACTTTTCGAAAGTTTATGTCTTTATTTGTACTAATAAAACCATTTCTAAGTTCTTACTTAACAGCTTTCAGAAATAGATACATGATTTATATGTAGGATATTCCTTTTTGAAATGAAGTACCTTATAACGTACTACTTTTTTATTCATGGCCACTTAACGTTTTCCACATTACTTATGGTTTAGGGATAGGGTTTGTTTGTTATAATATTCATATAACATGCTATACATCAGACAGGAAAAATTTATTTCTGCCTGTCTGTTACATGTTACATAGTATATATCGAAAACGAAATGACCTATACACTTCAAGTTGTGTGTGAAGATTAATTTCTTCAAGTGGAAAATGGGGCTTAATTATGTTGCATGTCATTCTATATGATTTTACTGGGCATTAACAAATATCTTTACACTGTATTGGTCCTATGGGTAACCACAGTGGCAACTAAAATAGTTGAATAAAGAATTTTTTAAACAAATTCACTAAACCAATAAAAGGTTTAAACATGTGACACTTATATCCTAACTATCTCACTGCATTAAACAATATTATTTAATCACTGATATAGTTTTTATTATCGAAACAAAATCTGACTCAACCATGTGGCAAGATACATTGAGAAAGATTTCAAAACTTGAAATTTTGCATGAAAATTGATTTCTACAAGAATAAGTTGTATGATACGTCATTTTATTGTCAACTTATTTTTTATGATTTTCTTTCCGTCTATCTATTTACAGAACATCTCGAGAACGAAATGAGCTATGGGTTTGAAATTTTCTCTGCAACAACAAGCAAAGCCTGTTAAGAGACGTGGTGTGAGGCACTTCTAGCTTGTTTTAAGAATATGGAAAGTACTGAGTTATTTGTAAACCCCTCAAGTGTTACTAACATATATTTACTATTTACTTAAGCCCATATATCATGTGCAAAAAGGAAACTGACAATTTTTTTATTGCAACTCGGCACTTTAAGTTTTGGACTTACTCTACGTACCCATAATAAAAATAAAAATTCCCATATAAAATTGAGGAGATTTACATTTTGTTTCTTTGGTATACCTATGATTACTCTCCCAATATATATTTCTAGACCACCTTATCTAACTCTGTATACAGTGTATTACGAAGACCTACAATGTCCTACTGAAAGGAAAAATACTGCTTGTCTTAAAAAGTCCCACCCTCCCTATTACATTTCTTATGAATAGAGATGGAGTGATTTGTTTTAAAGGATGTTTATATGATAAACTGAGGAGTTTTTTATATTTGAAAATATTGTACTCCTCTCCCCCCCAAATTTCGTATTTTAGGGATAAGTCAAAATCTTTAAATAAAAACGCCTAGAAAGCGACACCTCATTTTTAAGGAATTATTAAAAGAAAAATAATGATGCAAAATAGAGGTCTCTAATATTACTCTATGGAATTTAGTGGCCAATCAAATCTTGAAATTTTTATCAAACCGCCACAGTTTCTTGCACAATGAATTGTAAGGCCGATGAAACACTAACTCGCAAGTTTTGTAGTAGCGGTATAAAACGTGTATGTGACTTCTTAGGTGTATTGTTTAATTCTCTTATTTTATTTAACATAAGAAATATAAACACGTTTGTATGATTGGGAAGTGGCTAAATGTTATTATTTGTAAACATGATTGAATCCCAGGATAATCTTATAAGGTTTATTTCATTTTTACACAATTTACTACTTACTTCGGCTAGAATATATTCTTTGAAACAAATATTCAATATTCTTCAAAAGCTTAAGACAACTTACGAAGAGTACTTAAGTTTCAATAAACATTGCAAGTCTTTGAAGATTATAGTAGGTTAGAAACACGAGCACTAGGCAAAGGTTCTGGTGGAGTGTGAACTGCCACAAGAAGCGCTGCTCTTTAAGTCTCTTGGGAGGCGTTAACACTCCGTTATTCTCCGAGACGAACTGCTCGTGTACAATCAGACAGTTATACGTTTTCTTATCTAGAACTCTAAAACTTTCACCAATAAAATACAATTAATTCCCTCCATATATATTTGTGATTTTCATTCGAAATGGTCATGTAAAAGTTTCAATGGATTGAAGGATCTCTTTGTTTTATACTTGATGTATCTATAAATAGACATTTACAATCACGATTCAGTTTTTGGAGATTTTTTGGTAAAATTTCTAAATATTATTTTATAGTATGTTTCCAATGTTACGTAATGCAATATTTACCAGACGATCATTTTAAGAAGCGATTATAAATGATAAAAATGGAATATTAATATAGTAATAAAATTAGAATGAGTTTCCATTAAATATGTGTCGTTTAGAATAGATTTGACACAAATGTCTTGAGCAGTCAATGTAAAGTGATCACGCAACTAACAATGAAGAGGTGTCTAGCACTTAATATATTAATATGTTTTGGGAAGAAGAATTAACACTATCTGCATGTAATGATGAAATATGTAAATGTTTTAAGTAACCAAGCACTCGTAATACGAGGCGTGTTCAGAAAGTAAGTACCGTTTCATTCTACTGCCGCCGTAGCTCTGCAATCGGTGTTTCGCACGTGTGCACTAGTCGTCCTTGTTCACTGGCTATCGACTCACGCAAATTTAGTGATTCTACGTTGTATTTTCAGTCTTCTCTGAACGTTTAAAATGTTTAAGACAGTTAGTGATCCCGCCGATTGTGAGATTTGTTCTGTAATAAGATTTTTGATCGCAAAGAATGTGAACCCAGGTGACATCGTAAACTTTGAGATGTTTACAGGAAAGACGTGATGAGTGAAGGAATGATGAGAAAGTGGATTAGAATGTTCAATGGTGGCCGAACAAATGTGCATGATGACAATCGGAGCGGTCGGCCTTCTCTTGTTACCGATAATCTGATAAGGGCAGTTGACGGAAAAAATGCAGGAGAACAGACGTTTCACTATGACAACGCTATCCGACGATTTCCAACAATTTTACGCACTCTTTCGTACGAAATTGTTACGGGCCACTTTGGGTTATCACAAGCTGTGTTCCCGATTGGTTCCAAAAATGCTCACTGACGTTCACAAAACCAAGTAACTCGGATGTGCTTTGGCTTTTATCACACGGTACAGTCATTATGGCGAGGATTCCTTATACAAAATTGTTACAGGTAATGAAACGTGGATCCATTATTGTGTGATCACCGGAATCCAAACATCAGTCCATGGAGTGGCGACACACGCAATGCCTGAAGAAACAAAACTGTCACGCGACACGTGGTGTGGTGTATCTATATTTAAAAAAGTATTTAAATACTTAAAAATATGAAACTTACTTACGAATGATTCAAGTGGATGTTGGAAAAATATATGAATGTTTATAGATTTTAAATTAGTTTTTCTTCGTACAAAGAAACTTGTCCTGGAAGTATATCCTTATAATTCTGTAAAATTCTGCCATTAAACAATAAAAACATACTGAGTATAACACTGATGACATATATGCATAAATTAAGATTTTTCAGAATGTGTATTTCCGAAAATTAATACTTCATGAGTTGCCTCAAACAATGAGGGTTCTCGAGCAGTAGTGTAACAAATATTCAGAACCGTTCCTTCGTAACAGTGGCACAAACAATATAGCAAACACACGACAAGCGAAGTTCATTGTCTACAACTTACAAGTGGGATCAAAGGAAACTTAAACAGTCTGCTCACTTTCACGAATACTGCAGTCAAGTTATTGGTGCTGGGCTGATTGTGTGGTATTCAGCAACTACTACTTCCAACTGAATTCATCGTTTAAATTTACGTAAGAAAGTGTGGTAACAGTACTGTTGTGTGGATAGTGAAGTTATTAATATCTTAAATAACTTTGTAATTCGAAACAATCAGATGAATCTCTACTTTATACAAAATCTTACTCTAGCTCATGTTTTAGTATGACACATAACATTGATTTTGGTTTTATTCATGCCTACCCTGGTCATGTCAAAAAGTAAAGTGGATCAGCTCTATATAAGATGAAAAAAATATAGCTCTTATTTAATGTTGTATAAGACGAAAAAAATTTGCCTCGTAAAGCAACATATTTAGTTTGTTCACAAATTAACACTCAGCTAAATTCCATGGTGTGACATGTACTATAACTGAACTCAGTGTTGCTAATATATAAATATATATAAAAACTCAATATAAACTATCAAGTGTACATATCACTTAGTTTTTTAGATATCCTGTGGACTGACAGACAAATATACAGACAGACAATTAACAAATTTTACCAATCCCTTGAGTAAAGCAAGTTGCGGATAACAATTATTCATCGAGGGACAAACTGAGTTTGTCCGTTAGTTTTATGTAAATATCATTCTATTCATTCACAAAACCAATATTAAAATTCCAATGGCTGGTTAGTGTATAAACTGGGAAATAAATTTTGCCTAATGGTAAACATTAAAAATAGTAAAAAAGAATGATCTGTTCATAAGTCAGAGCAGTTCAGTGTTGGTTAATGTACTCCGATTGCTAGCCGTTTGTATTCATGGCCTGACACTGCGGCTGGTTAACATATTTCACCACTCCCTTCAAGCAAATCCTAGACAAAAAAGTATTCAATTAACAATTTACGTTCACTATGAAACAACACAGTTTCAATACATTTGCATTTAATATTACACGGATTGCTAATATTTATTTTTAAGCGTATATTAAAAATGCCTTAAGGAGTAGAAGTAGTTTACCTTATATATGTTATAAATAATAAATATCAACATGGCCATTTTCATCGATCCAACCACATGAGCTATATTTTTTATAAATATCCAAGAACCCATATGAATTTTTTATACACACCAGTAATTAAAAGCCATAAGTATGAACAAAATATCCTGACGCTAAATGTTGATAAACCATGCCCAAAAGCCCTAACCCAATGTTTGCAACAATCACTTCATAAATGACTCAGAGGTTTTCACTAGTCTACGTTCAAGTGTCATTATCACTCCGATTAAAACACATCACACGAAAATGAAAACCCTTACATCTCTCATAACGTGGGCCAGTCACTTCATCCAAAATGCAATAGTTTAAGATGATAGTAAAAGTTATACACTAAATTTTCCAGGATATTAGAAAACCTATTGAACCAGTGAACAAGAGGAAAAAGTAATTAAAAATAAATATATTATAAACGACACAACCATAAGTGGTTCAAATCAATAACATGAACTCCACATTTTTGAAATCAATCCATTGTATTGAACCTTTCGTAGAATTGTCTTAGGTAAACCATTAAGCGAAAACCTGACCTAACCATGTCATTTAAATTATATTATTTACAATTGTTTCTGTGGTATAGTTTGAAGGGTTTATGTATATAATCTTACTACATTAAAGGAAGTTTGTCGATTCCTTTTTTAGGTTCATTTAAACATAACTATGTTTCGGTTTGTTTTTAACATATAACTTTTAATACGGTAAACATAAGCAACAAAAGGTATGCTTTTGCAACCGTGTAAGTTATATTTAATTTCTCAGACGTTAGTGAAGCCTGTTACACATGGAGCCTGGAAAATTTAATTAAGTTCGCCTGTCTTCTGTTTGTCCACACCATATTTATTTCAAAAACAAACTAATACACACACGGAATATTGCATGAAGCTTCATTCACATACTATCAAACTGAGTTCGGTTATGGTACATGTCACTCCACAGGATTTTGCTCAGGACTTACAAATATTTTACTTTCACCTTATTAACCTTAATGGCAACGAGGATGTAGCAGAATAAATAAGTTTGCAAAACAGCTGAGTACAATCATATGAGCTTTTATTATGTTATTTATAAACACGTGCACATTATTTATAGAGAAAAAAAGTAAAAATAGTAGGTTGAGAGTAAACATTAAAAGTTGGTGACAAGATCTGATCTCAATAAACTATTGCGTTATTGGCTCAAATCAATAACATGATCTCCGCATATTTGAAATCAATCCATTGTATTGAACCTTTCGTAGAATTGTCTTAAGTAAACCACTAAGGGAAAGGCTGACCTTAGCATTTCATCAAAATTATATTATTTGCAATTGTTTCTGTGGTATGATTAAAGAGTTTATGTATATAGATCTTACTATATTAAAGGAAGTTTGTTGATTCCTTTTTTAGGTTTATTTAAACAGAAGTATTTTTCGGTTTGTTTTTTACCTATATTTGTTAATACGGTAAACATAAGCAACAAAAGGTATCGTTATGCAACCGTTAAAGTGAGTTTTAATTCATCAGACGTTAGTGACGCCTGTTACTCGTAGAACCTGAATAATTATCTCTCCGTCTGTCCACACCATATTCCAAAAACGAACTAATATACACATGAAATTTTGCATGAAGCTTCACGTATCAGCACTGAGTTCGATTATGGAATAATGTGACTCTGTAGGAATTGGCACAGGACTAAGAAATATTTTTACGTTGGCCTTTATTAACCATTATGGAAACGAGAAAATTTCAGAATAAATAAATTAATTGGCTCAGTGCAATCATATGAGTTATATCGTGTTGTTTATAAACACGTGAAGAGTATTTATAGAGAAAAAAATAAAAATAATAGGTTGAGAGTCAATGTTAAAAGTTGGTCACAAGATCTTATCTCAGCAACCTCTTACGTTGTTGCACCCTCCCTACCTCATCAGAACGCTTATTATTCAAATCCTGCTGCCAAACGCAACGCAAAGAACAAAATATTTGAATATATCATGTAGAACGGTATCTTGATAAATAACATCTGCAGACTTTAAATTTTTCATAAATGGTAATTTTTACATAGAAAGGAATGAGTTTTATGATGATTTATAACCAACTATGGAATCTGGCTGAGCTTACTTCAAGCACTTAGTATGCTAACACAATTAATTTTGTGTATGCTTGGGAGGGGGGGGATGTAAATATTTATTTTCTCTCTTATGTGTGTCTGTCAGACATCTCAATGATAAAAGGGGCTACAGGCTTGAAAGTTAACATGCAACCTTAGTGAAGCATGTAAGTACATAATTACTCAACTACTCACATTCTAATGAGAATATTATAACAGAGAATGACATGAGAATATAATACTGCAGAAATAAAGAGAATTATAAGTTCCTATTCCTGTCCTACCAGCTCAATCATGTTATTAAACCCTTTAAAACTTACTATCTACTTCCTGGCTGAGCGTAAGCGAAGCTTATTACTCAAGGGGTTGGTAAAATTTGTTAATTGTCTGTCTGTATATTTGTCTGTCAGTCCACAGGATATCTAAAAAACTAAGTGATATGTACACTTGATAGTTTATATTGAGTTTTTATATATTTATATATTAGCAACACTGAGTTCAGTTATAGTACATGTCACACCATGGAATTTAGCTGAGTGTTAATTTGTAAACAAACTAAATACACTCATAACAGATTTTGGTAAGTGACATATTAGTATATGTATCCTAACTGTCTCTCACACGTACAAAATTACTTTATGGTGACTTAGTGTGTAGACATTTATTAATTAATCACTTACATGCAATCCAAATCAAATAAAGAAAATGTGAATGTATCATGTGGCTTTATATATGGAAAAATATTTCATCCATACACGGGGACATCGTTTTTTATATAGACGAGAAGAATTTATAAGATTTTGCATGTATGTAACCTTAAGAAATCTGTATAATCCAGACAGCTACTGAAAAAACTCACGTAATTTCCCTTTGGTTGCCGGGGCATGTATTTTACTTTACGTTTACTTTGCTCATTTGCCACGTTTATAGAATTTTTCTATCACGTTTTTTTATCACACAGAGGGGCAGACAAACAAGCCGACAGAATTATATATGATTTGAAATTCCGAATGCAGCCCGATCGAAGGCTTTTACGCGACAATTGATGTGGCGTACTCCTAACTTGTAAATCTAAGAAAATCCAATTTTAAATTATATGTATTTTTTTCTAGAAACTATTTTAAAATATACTTAATTCTAATAAAATGTATTCCTGTGGGTAGGCTTATAGTTTGTGATAAGATTGGTTAGTTTGTGGATGTACAGTATTATGTATCGAATAATAACGAGGCGTGTTCTGTAATAGATTTTATAAATTACTGAAATAATTTTTTAGATGAAATAAATATTATTTTTACATACATACATTTTATTTAAATCCTTTTTTTGTTATACCTATCTCTACGATGTATCTTAAAACAATTTATAAATCATTTTGTTGTTTATTCACCGTGTTAACATGCCGTATTTGTTATAACGGATTGGTGGTACATTTTTGAGTATTTTTTCCATTATAACTTAGATTGTTATAATAAATTACAAAACATGTCTTTCGTGAAAGAACCCTTACTTCTACAATTTCAGGGACAACCTACTAGCCGTTTTATTTCATAAATTCCAACGTTGAAATATTACACATTACTATGATTGGTGTGTACATCTTTTTTATTATTATAGCTAAACTAAAATCTATGACCTTAAAATATGCCATATTTCTAGCGCAGTATATCTAGAAATAAGATATACAAGTCACTGCAGAGTCATTACCGTCTATTAGCGACTGTATGGATTGAGTCCGCAATTATACTGTATGCAGCATCATTACTCAAAGCACACCTGAGATTACCATAGTCTACAGCAGTTGCCTGTATAACGCCTCCCTCCATACTGTGCTACTTTATTGCAGCAAACAAAGCTCTAGTTGTATATCACAGATTTATATGTTGGCTATAATTGTAAAATTTTCTTTGGAAATTGTGGTTTTTATTGTACTATATCGATAAAATAAACAGTTATAATCAATGAAGATTAATTACTATATAAATACAATATTTAAATATGGCGAGTCAAATAAAAATTAATAATTTAACTACATAATATTTAGGCTTTTTTAAATAGATATTCACTGCTTTAAACTTTCCAAAAAATGTTTGGTGACTTCAATCGACCTTACCTCTTTACAGTAGTAAACGGTTTGGTACAATTATTATTAAGCAATCAAAGAGATTGCTCACTGGCGTATTGCTCATTGCTCAGAGTAATGTAATAAGAGCGATAAATCTACCAAATAATACCATCAATAAATAATAAGGACTTGATTTCAGCCGGTTCAAAGGTTAGGTTATACGTCTATAAAAGCCAACGCCGATGTAAAACATTAAAAAATGTGGTTCTGATGGACAAGTACTGTGATATAATATCACTAAGTGGTGCATTAGCAGTTGTAAATCATAAGCAAAATACAGTCCTCATCAACGCTGTTGTGCTTTTAAATCTGCATAAATGTGAAATTAACCCTTGTTAAGGTAGACTACTCATATTGTACCTAATGCCTCCATCAATAAAAACCAAAAAATTATGCATACATAAAAATTCAGGCGGTGTAAAAGGCACAGGAGGCACCGCAAGCAACGCGGCGGTCGCAGACGGAGGCTTCAGCAGCGGTGATAAGAGGGTACGAATAGTGAGAATAATTACAGGATGTTCGCCACTGTTTCTTTTTTATTACAGGTAATAACTTGTGTGATACCCGTATCAGTTTCGATCGAAATGCCACAGCTGTTCTCTATACAGTGCCAAAATATCTCATCATTTTTTTAAATTCGTTGCTGCCTACATTTTCATGATTTAAAAGAATGCATGGCTTTCCAATCTCTTTTCTTTCAACAGTGAATGGCATGTCCATTTATTATTATTATTTATTTAATCTCTTTGAGTTAAATGGTGGTAATAGAATTATAAGTTGCTCATAAAATAATATTACTTTTGTTGATACTCACTTATTAGATCAACACATGTCAGTTGTGATATTTTGAACAAATAAAAATTCTTGATATACGTATATCCCTATATAAAATAAGTTACAATTGATGTCAAAATTCACGAAAACACATTTTATTTTATTAACTACCCTTAATTCAATAATACCCTCTTTGAAGAATCTTTATGACCTGCTGCTCCAAGCCTCACTGCAAAAATTATGTAAAAGAGGCTTACACATTACCAGGGCTAGCAATCCAGTTAAGCTGCTTGTTACGGAATATTCTGTCGTAAATCTCCTTTGGCTAAAATGTTCACTTTAGCGGGAATTTAAATTTTTACGTCAGATTTAATAGCAAATAATCCCACGTTTGGTATGATAGAATTATGTAATAAATTAAGTTTACACTTTAAAAAGTCATCAAAGTAATGAAGGGTGAAGTCTATTAAAACAAGTTCGTCTATAAAAACAACTCTGCTTCGCTGTTTATTTGTCTTCCCATCTTTGGCAATGAAAATTTCTTTACGAAACATAAAGGCTGGTAAACAGTTTTAATTACACCAACAGAAATGTTAAGTGAGAAGTACTATGCAATCCATGTATACTATAATCCTTATCTAATACTAAGTTTCCACACTAGTCTAGAGCAAATAAGGATGAGACCCGACACTTGAAAGTAATGATAGAACGACGGCCTCGCAAACTACATTTTGGACATTCTTGTTATCTGGATTATGTGTTCGCTGAAGCTGTTTCAATCTCCAAAGGCCTCAACACAAGGCTAGTGACACTAAAAATACAATGTCACACTATAGCAAAATGTACACAGTGACTTGTATGTTTTAGAAAAGTATTCATCGGTATTCTTCGATTTACACCTCGAATTATCATTAAATTTCATTGAAGTTTTACCGCATATATACATTATTATATTCATGTATACATAATTAAAATTCATATTAGAATATCTATACTATAATAAAATTTACGTTTATTTTTGGTGTGATTACAATTTAAAACTAAATGTAATTAAATAGAGAAACCCAATGAATACGGAAAGGACGTTCAAAGCTCATTAATACGAGACAAAGCCAGCTAAGAGTTTAGAGAGAAATATAAGTACTGCAGAAGTTCAAGTTTTATACTTTATTGCTGTTCTTGAGTATAACTGCAGTACCTTGTTAGCGACTCATTAACGCCATCGGTTTATATAGGTCGGTCAGATTTTAAGTAAAGGGTTTATACCGTAACAATACATTCAATTATATTTTACAGATGTAAATGACTATATTTACATGCATGTCAGGATTTTAAATATCTTTATACATAAGATATATACAAAGTTTGAAAAACATTGTAAAAACTAAGTTGCAAATGCTTGTAAATGCTATAAATTTTGCACTGCTGATATATTGCATGAAAAGTATAACAATATTTTAAAGTAGTATAATACTGAAATTAAAACATCCAAACAAGTTTTAAACTCTATTCTCTTAATTTGTCTCGTTGAGAGAGTTAGTTAAAATTATGTGAACCCGACTCAGCTGGTTGATAATATGGGTACTCTAAAATATTACTGAGAAATGGTAAGATCCAGATTTTAGGAATTGAAAGTACTAACTCTGTCTTTCTTGGTAATAACTTCTGTGTACCACCGTGTTTCCTATAATTTAGTTACTATAATAT
Source organism: Homalodisca vitripennis (assembly GCF_021130785.1). Lineage (NCBI taxonomy): Eukaryota > Metazoa > Arthropoda > Insecta > Hemiptera > Cicadellidae > Homalodisca > Homalodisca vitripennis. Next base: position 68,203,839 of record NC_060207.1, read on the forward strand.
GACTGAAATAAGTCAGTGTATAGTAAGTTTCAATTTGTTAGCATTAAAATTTCAAAGCTTTTGTATTAAAAACCTGAACAATGATTTGGATATAATTTAGGTAAATAGGTTACCTTCTATTGGCTAAAATTGTAATAGTTTATAATTCGTGTTCTCTGTTTTCTGGTTTTCAATTTATTTAGTCCATATCAAAACTGCATAAATATATTTGAACAATTTTAGTTTTGAAATTATTGTTCTAATTTAGTAAAAGCTAAATTTAATAAATTAATTGTACACTGAGTTAGTTTTAGGTTCACTGAAACATTTCAACTCATCTGAAGGGACAAATGTCGACCTATGTTAGATGATAAAACATTTAATCATACATATATATAGTGATATATCAGAACACTGTTAAAGCACATAATAATAAATATTCTTAGTTAAATCTCCCGTAAAAAAGTGTTCTAAAGTATTAAATTTAACTATCTGTTTTATAAGTGTGTATAACATTAAAATATACTATATAACTACCACTGTTTAATACGCTATCACACACCATAATGTGTAACACATGTGATCAGAGAAACAGTAAACAAAGGACAGTAAACATTTTGCTAATGAAGGCTTTATGTCGGCCATAAAACACACCTCGTATAAGATGGAACGTCCCTGCATAAAACCCTTTTGTCGGAAACAAAAAATATCTAAGTAGACATCGTAAACTTTGCTAATGACTATTATGCAGTAATTCAGGATTGTAACATTAAAAGCCTTAAAACTACTGTTAAGTAGTATTTTAAAGAACCGATAGAAACTGATAACAATACGATTGTGTATTATCCTAGTATAAACGTTTACTCCGGATATTTAGATTATATATTTTGTTATCAGAAAAGTTAACGGTAGGATATAACAATCAATAATTTAAATGAGGTTGACATATTTTGCTTGTTGTTCTGAATAAAACCATATATGGATTTGGGCAGTTAAAATAAAAAATTATTTTATAATTCAAATTAAAATGTAGTTTTGTGGTTATATCTGTGTACTGTGCTTCTTATCACTTTCACTGCCGACAACGTAATTTGACGTCGCGCAAGGAGTTCTATAGACTGCCGACAACGTCATTTGACGGCGCCGACTTTTACAGTAATAAAAACTCATTTAAACGACTATGAAATTCGGCATTGATAGTCATTCGCTAATTCGATGTTTTTGTTTCTTACTCTATGTATTATAATCTATGAAATGTTGTTGGCAGTCATCTGTAACATCGGAAAAAAAGTGGTTTGTTTACCGCTTCGCGTCGGGCGTCGGCTATTTGTTGTCGTTCTGCTACCGTAGTTCGTCGTCTGCGTCGTTATTGTTTTGCTTGCTATTACGTTTGTTTATGATTGTTTTGTGAGTAAATACAATGAATCGTAACAGTATTGAAGACAATCAAGTTCTAGAAGAGTTACTCAGATGTTTCAAGTGACAGTGAAAGTGATGATTTATTCCAAGATGACACAGATAATGATCCCGATTTTACTACTGATGGACTTCTTGGAGATGCAAGTAAGTTTGTTGACATTGTATTTTTACTCAAATAACAAATATAAGCAAATTAGTAATAAAAACATTTATTCTTGTGTTTTGTAAATAATTGGTTTATTACAGAATTTTACAGTTTATTGTTTATTTTATTTTATTTATTTTTTATTTTTTATTTTTTATTATTCAAGACTTTCCACACTAAAAAAAATATTTCAGCATAAGTAAATTTTAATTGTAAACATGTGTAGCTATAGTGTTAGTAATGACAATTCTAAATACAGAAAAAAATAATAAAAAATATATTATGCTACAGACTAGTACATGGTGATGTTTTTTGGTCAACTTTTTATTTTTTACAAAAAACGTTATGTTTTTAAGTTTTCAACCAAGACTTTCTGTTTGAAAATATTTATGCATGAGCATCTGTGTAGAAAGAGGAAGAACTTAGCTTTAAAAAAATGTAAGTCCTATGGTTTTTCTTATAATTAGTTAAAAAATTATATATATTTAAAAATCGTTAAAAATGGGCGGCAGTGTAAGAAAGTTGTCAAAATTAGGAGGCGGCAGTGAAAGTGTTATTATAGATAGCTTTATCTGCGTTCGATAGTTTATCTGAGTATTCTGTGTTTAGAACAGTCTAGTACAGCACCAACGACTGTCCGTGCACTAGCATTCACTGCCTTACGCATAACAAAAATATTTTTACAACATTTTTTCATTTCAAATAGAGTAAAAACTGCATGTGAAAGGATAGAGACCAGGCTACTCAGTGCACCAACCGTCATGATCATCAGCTTTACTTAAGAAAAGTGAGTCCAGGTGGGGAAAAGCTTCTCTTATTAACGTTGAAAAACTTTTGATGGTATACCCCCCTAGAGATTATCTGTAGTTTTAAACATCATTTGATTTGGTTGAGCACTGAATTTAGTAGCATGTTTTATTGCAACGTTTAGTTAAGTACAGTATTATTTAATTAATTATTTAACGGTTTTTTTCACCAGTGTGAAATTATGCTTACTCTAATAACTGGAATGTTTATAGATTTATTCTATTTAATGTTCTACATTAAAATTTTTGTAGGTTTATTGAGGTAAGTCATGATTAGAAGGAGATACTCTAAACACTGATTTCTACACTGTACTTTTGCTTAGGACACGATTATAAAAACGTCTATAAGCATCTTAGGTTATTTTGGAAATGAAGTCAAGAACAAAATTATTGTGACATCAAAGAGAGAACTGATGACTATTGGAGAGACATCCGACAAATACTGCCAATGCTGTCTCGTGTTTCCTATCAAGAAAAGACCGTCTAAAAAGTTGATAAATCAGAATTCATATAGTTTGCTTCGTTACGATCTTTGCACCATACAATTGCAAGATTTTTGTTTTCAGCGCTTACTTATCTCAACTGTACTTGCACTATATATTCAAGTATATATATATATATATATATATATATATATATATATATATATATATATATGTCTGTATTTTAAATGTATGAGTAGTATTTTATAAATATACCTATCTAAAATATATATAAAGTTATGACTTGTCACGTAATCTTCACATAAAACAGCGAAATATGTTAATAACATTAAAACAACCAGTGAACTTAACTGACAAATTTAATAAAATGTAAAAAAAACATTTAGCTCCGACTAAGAGGGTTAGCTTCAGGTAATCCGAGATTGTAGCTTACCTGTATCGTCAGTCCAGTGCTTTTATAAGCCTATTTTAGTTAATTGCCACTACCGGCCTTTGGGCACATCGATTAAGCTGTTAAGAAGGATATAAAGCTTAAACTGGCAAAAATTGCATAGAAGCAATAATACATTAGTAATTATAAGGAATTAGTCGTAATATCTAAGTTTGAATACCTAATATGTGTTTTTATAATATCCATTGATAATCTTAAGGAATGTGATGAACTTTTGATACAAAACTCCAGTCTTCTTTTCTTTCCCAACCCTGCTTGATGTGGTGATGTGTGATTGATGTGGTATATTGCACTTATGCTCGTTTACCGATGTTTATTCGCTTCATTTTTGTGTTTCCTTGAGTTTACCAAAATAATAATAACATAAATTATATTTTACTAGTATCATAGACCTCATGCATTTCATATGGAGCAATATACACCGGTGTACATAATACAATGATCTATAGAAAGAAACTGGCGATTTGTACGTATTTACCGAATTCCAGTCATAATCTACTGCATGTGAACTGGAGCGCATTTGTTTTATTAATATTCAAAAGTATGTTATAACAACTATTTTATTTTAAATTCTGCATCCATCCCTTATCTACAGTGCCATTTACGCTCTATGTATGCTGCCAATCGACTGAGGGAAACAAGAAAATAGAAAATTTTCTAATCATTTGCAGTTGTTGCATGCAACCAAGTCATACTGGTTTTCATGCTCCAAGGATGACACAGAAGTAATTTCAAAACAAATCATGTCTATTTTTACTACCCATTGAACTGAAGTAAACGGTGAAAGACAGGGTAGTTTCTGCTTGACAGCTTCTTAAACTGATGTCCCAATGATTACTGAAACGCAAATTATCACTGTATTTCAGCATAACCTTTAATGCTAGGGAGGAATGGTACTGTTCTGAAGTGTAGTTAATGGAGTCAAGTCGATAACAAGTAGATTAATAATGAAGAAGATGTACAGAGGAGATGGCAGAGTTTGAGGATGGATGGCAAATGTAGATGAGTAAAGCGCCTAGGGAGGGTCGTCCGGCAATGCCCTCGGGCGTCTCAGGTTTTGCAGTGGAACAGGGCACTCATAGGAAGACCAGGCCCTGATGTAATTCCTACTCTGAGGAATCAGTTCAGTCTAAGGGGTGCCGAGCTAGCGCTTTGTGTGTAGTCGCCCAGCGGCACACCAGCAGTCACTCGACGTACGGAGGAAGTGGACGTCCCAACAGAGACCATAAAGCAACGTTCAGTCAAGAAGGAGCGAAACAGTCTGACAACTGACACGGAAGGAGACTGCGAACAAACCTGTACAGGAGACCTTCGGGCCATACTCTGTCAAAAGTTTTACTGATATCCAGGCTAACTGCTGTAGTGAATTGGCGGTTAATAAAGTTGTCAACAAGGGTAGTGACAGCACTTGCCAGCTGGAGGATGGTAGAGTCTTCTAGGCGAAAGCCGTAGTGATCACTGCGTTTCTAATAGTCGAAGTCTCAAGAGATGGCCGAAACTGAGACCGGCTGTGAATGGGCGTGTAGCGGAGCCAATGAGAGGAAAGTAAGAGCGTGTCCTTTAATAAGGCCGTCATTTATTGTCACGTTATTTCACCGGTTTGGGCCCAAACTCATGATTTTGTCATGTTAATAAACACGGCACCCGTGAAAACTAGCGTTGTGCGCTTCCCCACACTTGAAACAATAGCCTGTTTCGCCAGCCGGTTTTCACAGGACCCGCATGAATGCGGTCCTCCACATCACACACTTCTGGTAGGCCGGCTGCAATTATCTGACCCATGTCCAAACTGTTGGCATTGGTGGAATTGGACGGGGCCAGGCGGCTTTCTATGTGGGCGAACAGCAACACGGACGTAGAATAATTTGTCTATTTTGTAAATTTCTTTAGCCGGCCGGGTACTATCACACTTGCGTTCAAAGTCGCATTGAAGGAGATAATCAAAAGATTTGTTTCCCACTCCTAGTGCGGAGTTGGAAGACATCGCCCACAGAGAAACGATGTTCAGACAAGGCGTTTTGAACGAACCTCTTCTGCGGTAGCAAAAGGGGAAGTCCAGAAAAAAAACAACCCTCATGGGCCGAGTGCCGGGCTGTGAATGTGTGAAAATACTGACATTCCATTCAGTGAGATAAGCTTGAATTGTACGAAAGTTCGGAATGCTTGACTTGGTAGCAATAAACTCTTCGAGTAGCGGGCGGTGAAATCCCCACCAGTCAGACGATGTAGGGCATGGGTATGCCAATCTGGAATTTGGTCAATGTAAATCGGCGGAATCCTGGGTAGGAAGCATTGTATTCATTTTAGCGGACAAAGTCAAGGGCGAGGCGGGATTAGGAGAACAACGGAGAGAGGGGAAGCAGCCTTCCTTTTCTTCACCCGAGGGACAGAATGAGGATGGTCCACAGCATCATTAATGTCCTGAAGTGCACTCATCTTCGGTAGTCAATAATAATAAACGAAACAATAATGTACGCATGCCACACAACTAAATGGATTCGCACGCACTGAGACAATACATGATCGGTATAAGAAACAAACGAATTTTCGTTACAGCTTACACAAATTATTCACATATTTTAAATGTACGCTACCGGTATGTAGCCAATTTTGTCGATGAGTTAGTATTTACTAGTATTTTATCATCTCAGTGGCAACTCCAGAAGATGATCTAATCATCAAGTGCAAACATTTGTGTACTTCTGCAGTATAATATTAATAAATATGGAAAGCTATTTAAAAGGCGAAACCAGTCACCGTGTCATCTATGTGCCTTTAGTTGACACAGCCTAGATATTTTGAGGTACAATTACAGTACCCTGTTTTGAAAACCTACTGTGGTGTAAAGTATACATAACATGTTTGTTAGTTTGTGTTTGTGCTTTGTCTCATAGCGATGCGACTCGGAGTCATGCTGGTATACGGATGACAACAACATTGCCGTGTTTGTGACAGTTATTAACATAGAACATACGTCATGTTTGTTAATTCTATTTTGTATGATTCATAATATATACAAAAAGTAGCACAGTTTTTTATCCTATGATGGTCACTTAAATTGCAAGTCTCAGAATATGCGTAATAAGCAGCACACTTTAATATTCATTTTATTGTTAAAAACAATTTTTATTCAATTCAATTCATATTCAAAAGACGAAATTACAGATTTAAGTGATGAGTTCAATTCCCATGTGGATACAGATTTGTAAGTTAATATGGAGAGTGTTCCTTAAAAATAACACTGAAAACAATAACTTGGTAAATGTTTGTTATTTTATTTGAAGTAGGTGAAACATCGTAGACTATACCAGTAAAATTGAATAGATTAAAACCATAATAAACCCCACCAGGAACCATGTATTTTGCGAGTGTGGTTTATACACACAAGCGCACTAACATCAAATGTGCAAGCTGGTATTTTAGTCTAAAAGTGAACGTTAAAGATGTCAGGAACTTGCGAACTTGTTTCCTATGAACTTGTTTCAATAAGGACAATTTTCAGTATTAGGAGATCAAAAAGTAAGGAAATTTGGCAGTAACAAAATAAATATATAGCGTCGGAACATTCTTGTTATTATCCATAGTAGTCGCTACATCCTGCAAGTAGTCTGGGTTTTGTGATCTAAAACTAGTAATTGTATGTATAAAACGTTCCATGCACAGATAAAAAGGTGATAAAGTTGAAGTTTTATAAAGTTATGTAGAATTTGAAATTCAGTTCTTATTAAATAACTATGTTGTATGTGAATGTAAAGAGTTTGTATGTGCCTTACTATATTTTACAAAATTATCTAGCTGGACAAAGCAAAAGGGTGTATATTTTTATACAATAAATCCGCGTACCCAGTACAGTATATTACACTCTCAGTAACAAAAGCCGTGTGTGCTGTTACGCGCAAATAAACTTTGAGATGTCAACAGCTCCAGCTGCTGAAATGTGAAACTCCTTTCTCTTCTCCTTTTACTGTTGTTAACTGTATATTCTACCTACATTCTCCACCTAACTTTGTTTCATTCATAGTCTGATATAGTCAGAGTTCCGTGTTGTTCCAGTGTAGGTTTGTAGTCGCTACATCCTGCAAGTAGTATGTGTTTTGTGATCTAAAACTAGTAATTGTATGTATAAAACGTTCATGCACAGATAAAAAGTTGATAAAGTTGAAGTTTTCTAAAGTTATGTAGAATATGAAATTCAGTTTTTATTAAATAACTATATTGTAGGTGGATGTAAAGAGTTTGTATGTGCCTTACTATATTTTACAAAATTATCTAGCTGGACAAAGCAAAAGGGTGTATATTTTTATACAATAAATCCGCGTACCCTGTCCAGTATTATTATACTCTCAGTAACAAAAGCCGTGTGTGCTGTTACGCACAATAAACTTTGAGAAGTCAACAGCCCCAGCTGCTGAAATGTGAAACTCCTTTCTCTTCTCCTTTTACTGTTGTTAACTGTATTCTACCCACATTCTACCTAACTTTGTTTCATTCATAGTCTGATACATGAGTTCAGGTTCTGTTCCATTGTAGGTTTATCTGGAGTAGTAACACATGAAATATAGAACGCTTAATCCGTGTAATGTTCTCCTAATCTAATAAGTTGTGAAATAAGAGTGCACGTATCTATTCCATACGTAAAATATTGCTCTTAAGAGACTATATAGTATAGTTTTATAGTAAAAGAGCATACATGGCGTATACAATAAAAAGCGCCGACTCTAGTTCAACGTTTTACACTCTCAGTAACAAAAGCCGAATGTGCTGTTACGCACAATACATTGTGAGAAGTCAACAGCTTCAGCTACTGAAGTGTGAAACCCTACTTTCTCTTCTCCTTTCAGTGATGTTAACCAAATTCTTTACTTATATTCATTATTAGCCGTATATATTTACCCAAACTATTTAGTTTTATAGGGTAGGTTTTGTTGATATGTAATAACTATTAGTAGCTTCGAGCGCAATTTCATGTTGAACAATAGATACATCATCGACATATTATTATTTTTAATTGACATTCTGAACACTCCTGAAATAAGTAGACACTTATACTTATATATTCAGATCTCCTTATACATTTTAGATAATTCTTTAAAGAACAGTAGTTTTGGGATCTCGAAGTCAAGTATGCTTATTTAAGGTTCATACTATGCCAACGTTCATATTTTAAGCGAAATTGTTAATTTGGGTACGCGTATGTTTTTGTTTCGAATAAATCATACAGCTGACGTTCAGGTTTAACTTTACGTTGTTCCCTCTGTCAAGATAATATGTCACAAACTGTATACTTTCGGCCACTGCAATTTACTTCCAGTTTAAGATGATTCAATTGTTACAGTTGAGTTTACGTTATTACCGCAGGAATCAAGGAAAAATATACATACTCAGGTCTGAGACGCCTTCTTCTGTAAATGCGTCTCAGGATCGACTTTCGAGGATTTTAATAGTCTTCAAATCTGTAGTAAAAGCTAGGTAGTTCCTTTGGTTTTATTATCTGCATTTCAGTACCAAGTAAACATTGCATACTAAGTAAGACTCAATAAAGCAAAATATGGAACCGTGATAAATTATATCGGAAGTGAATTAAAACGGATGGAAAAGTCACTTTTTTACTGTATTAACTTTGTTGTCTTATTTAAGAATTTAAATTTTGTTGATACTTATAAAAAGCATAACTCAATTATAGCACTAGAAATATCTTAGACCAGCAGTAAATGATAAGGGCTGGCAATAGACGCTTGCCAATCAGATCTTGAGTATTAACATATGAATACAATTTAATGGTTAGGGCACAAATTCAAACTAAACTGTGGACTGTTGAGGTAAATTTATTCAATATTAGAGTAAAACTGAATAGAGCGAGAAGATGATAACAGAAACTTTTATACTGTAATAGCTTCTCATTTGAATTACGTATGTACATTTTGTTCACTGGGACAACAAGACTTTTGATACTGGAGATATCACATTGGAAGTATATTAAAAGGAGAGGCAGTAGACTGTTTTTTACTTAAGTACATTTCGAAATATCAACATATATATATGCTTTAAATTTTTCATTTCGACAACAAGACAATTTCAACTTAAGGCACTGGAGATATTTTAGTTTGGAATTAAATTACAAAGATCAAAAGTAGACGGTTTCTGACCGAAGTTTGCTTCTGTTAGTACGTTTTCTTTCTACAACAAGGCAAAATTTAATACAGCCTGAAGGACCTTGGATTCTACAGCTTGAGATGATTTGTGACAGCTCATTTACTATACCGCACATGATTATATTTTAAATATAATATTAATTATTTTAAGGTTTATTTATTAAGAATATTAACGAGAAGAATCATTCTTTTTAATCTTAACAGTACAGAAGAAATCCACAAAAATGTCTGTTCATTTGGCAATCTACTGAAATGAAATTAAAAACATTATTTTAACCCCGCCGAGTATTTGCTATCACTCAGATCGATAATGAATTTTCTAAAATCGAAAGTTGCATAGCTTAGGATAGGATGGAGGGCAAAGTAAGTAAATGTAAAGACCATTAAAAAACTGCTAACTTTAAATTATAATTCCTTCAGCAGAAGAAATAGCAAAAAGATAAAGAGCGTGTTATGAAAGAAAGGGAAAGTTTTACGATTGGGGAGATGCAGCAAGATGAAGTAGAGTTGAACTTTGTTGAACGATTCTCAATACCTCCTTACTCAACCTTCTCAACACCTTTTCCTCAACTGTAGTGAAACAATTTATGAGGGCATTTATGAACATTTGTTTTGTTTACAGAAACATAAGTTTTATATATATATATATATATATATATATATATATATATATATATATATATATATATATATATATATATGATGTCAAGAGCTGTTTAATATTAGTAAAATTTGTTTTGTGAAACATAAATATTATCATTACTTTTCTAAATTATAAAGATTTCGGGGAAAATGTTGTATTTGTAATTCTAAAAATCAAAGGCTGTAAGCCTTTGTGGTGAAAGTATTTATGATATTTTTTAAACAGGAGTACATATATCAGGTATGTATGTTTCTTTACTCAAGGTTAATAGAATTAAAAGTTAAATGCAATTTTGGCTTTTTACGTTGCAAAGTTTCCATTTCGCATTTTATTTTATGCAAACATATTTACGTATTTACCTCAAAAACCTAAAACCAAAAGTGTCAACTTCTGTCCGTTTAACTAAATTTTTTGTCCAAGATAATTCAAGTACCATAATTATAGTTTACACTTTTGTTCCGATGAATTAAATATATAACGTTCGCGCGATTAAAAAGCTAGTACGGTAAAAACGAGTCAGTTTCGTCTGTGTAAATAAACTTCCTGCCTAATTTATTTAACAGCTGATTTGGCTCGATAAAGAAAAGACATGTTTGTTGCGACATATATTTGGGTTCAAAAACGTCTACTACCAGTACTCCCGGTCTAAGATATTTCAATTATCATACTTAGAGTGTTTCTTTTGGTCCCGATGAATAAAATGTATCGTACGACTGAAAATCTAATGCGGTCAAACTTCTGGTTAAATTTATTACGGTTCCACACTTCATTTTCTTCCGATCAACACAAAATATATGTAAGGTTTCAAGATCTATTTGGGTTAAAAAGCATCTACTACCAGCACTTGAAATCTTCCGCCGGTCTAAGGTATTTCAAGTCCCATACAGTTTACCTGTTTCCCCCAAGGAAGATAACATATCGGATGACTAAAACGTTATTGCGGTCAAATGTATCAGTTTAAGCTGTTTCAATTTACTCCCGGTCTAATTTATTTACGGATTACGTCTGTCTGTCCGCACAGTATCTCGAAAGCAGCCTGTTCTGTTTGGAAAGACTTTAAACTTGTTACTATGCTTCTTTTCTATATATGCATCATCGAGTTCAATGATGGTGCATGTAACTTTGTCGGATGCGTTGAGATTTAGTGAGCATTTTCATATTGTTGCTCATGGGCAACGATAATGGGAACAAGAAGATAGCATAATTACACTTTTTCATATGACGTACAGTAGTAACACATGTACTTGAAGTAGTACAGTAGTAACAATGCGTACATAGTGATGCCTCGGTTTTAAACTTAAATATATTGTTATGTAGTTGGAATATCACTTATATTGTACTTAATAACAGTATATAATTAAACATTGCGCTATTAAAAGTAAAATCAGTTTAAATATTTTAGTTGTACTAGACACAGTATATAGTCGCGTGACTTTCCTAGGCTATTGGCTTGAGCTATAACTGTAGTTATTATATTGAGTTTTTTTTTATTAAAATGTCCACGATTAGTGAAGAAAAGTTATCAAAACGTTCTATTGCCGGTCGTAATTGTCAGTCCTATATTGGGTCTGATAATATGCTATGAAACTAATGCGTTAAAAGACTATTACAGAAACCTTTAAGTATTTACGCTTAAAATTACTTTTTTAAGGATGCTTCTCTAATGACTTTGTACTTACCTAACCTTTATGTTGCGTAAATAATTACTAGCGAAAATTAAATGTCTTCTCGGAAACTGGGAATAACAATATTAACAATATAAGTATAGATTATACGATTACCAAATTTAACATTGCACTTACGTTTTAAAATACGTTTGCCAATTTAATAATTATTTAAAATAGAACTCTTTTAAAAATTTACAACAGTCATTTACCTTTTGCAAAGGTATAAGTAACGTAATTTAGTTTGACTTAAAGTGAATCTCCAATATAGTTTCAAGTAGCACCTGTTAAAATTTATACCTCTTGACTTTGCAGCACGCGCTGGTCTTTAGCGTTATTATTACTGTTATTGACGTAAAAATGTTTCTCTCATTTAATTTTATGACGTCGAGTGTTGTAAAAAATGTCATGGGATGAACATTTTTGAATTATGTGTTAGTTGTAGCAATTATTATTATGTGTATGATAAATAAAACCAGAATTACGTACACATAAATTGTGAAAATAATTTGTGCTAGTCCTGTACATTTCTGGTGTTCGTTTAATCTGGTGCTCTTGGAACAATAAATACATCATTAGAGTGATATGAATTATCATCCTAAATCTTACACGTAGGTGCACAAGGCACATGTCACGATTGGGCCTTTCCTAAAGGCTTAAGAAATGTGCAGGATGCAACAAAACTCTCTATATAAACTTTAAAATTTTGCTTCTTGAGTGAAATGAGACAAATAATTAAATGGAACCAATGACCTATCTCTTCACGTTTACCGTCTGTCTGTCTATGTTTTACAATTTAAACGTCATATTTTAATAACTAATCTGCACGTTTTAACAAAACTTTTGTAAATTCCTTACGATTACTAGATCAACCAAAATAGTATGGTTGTATTCATAAGGAAAATTTTAAATTGGAGGCTATATACAATAAAATATCTTAAAAAGTACTAACTTTATAATAAACCCGCTTAAAAATCTTGAAATATAATATAAGTGACCCACTGCAAGATTAGTCCAACCATGCATGTCCAATCTTAAGTTTGTTTGCAATAATCTAATAGTTGAAACCGATAATAGATAACGAAAAGTTTGCAATGAATTAATATATTTACGCTCATGGACAATACCCCTAAGTTCGTGTAGGGTTACACTCTAGTTAAAAAGAATAATATATTGGTGTATATTGTGGTTTATTCCCTCTCTGACCGGATATTTATTCAATTATCTCGTATTACGATGTATTATCATAGGTTGAGGATATTGAACTATTGATTTGTAAGTTTAATTTGTAAATGACTGCGTATTTCTAAACTCTCTGTTGAGGGTCACTCTTCGCAAGTGAATTAATCACCAGGACAGATTCTGTTGTTCATAAAATTTACCATGAATCGGATATACATCAACTTAATGAAGACTCACGGCAACAAAGCTAAAAAGGTAATCAGTAAAAGGCACCATTAAAGAGAGTACTTTGGATTGTTATATTTTTACTATGGAGTTATATATAAACCCTAACAAATAATAAATGTAATAAATAATTTTAAAAAGTAAAAAAAATAAGATTTCTAGCATTTTTCTAATTAATACAATGCAGCCGGTGTACAATTGAACTTTTACACATGAATATTTCAATATAATATTTCTAATTTGTCAGTAGAATGGGTTCACTATTATTAATTACCTGTAATTTTGTAGAAATTTAGGATAACTAAGTGTCTACAACCAGGTATTGCGATACAATCCAATCTAGTATGATAATACATTTCAACTACTTACTTAGACGATTCTCATTTGGGAAGTACATTTTGTTCCTTTATTCTAGAAAACATATTTTAATGTAATATATAAGACTGACGATTTTCCACTTTTTATTTGCTAATAATTAAAATGAGTTGGGACCTTTATGGATGGAACACAACACATTTATATCTTCAGCATGCAAATGTAGTTCCTCTTTCCAAAGTTCACGTCCGGACTGGATGTGCGTGTTAGGCAACTGAGGCGGGAAAGACTGCACTTAGCCATTGTGTTCGTCCCTATCTCTCCACTTAGTGTCTTCTCACCCTCCCACATTCCTCCCTCATTTCTTCTTGTCAGTTGTTACTAAAATTGTCTCCACCAGTTTTTTAGAATGTTACTTTTCTCTTTAACAAATCGACTATTCGACATAACGATACTTTGGAGTATTACATTATGACAAAACTAAAAGAATTGTCGAATACTATGTAAAGATATGTGTAGTAATTATAAAATTTATAATCAAAATATTTCTTTATATGTTTTACTAATATACCGCTAGTTTTTATTCTTTTAGTTACAAATATTGACTATAAGATGTACTTAATACATACAAACCCGTTAAATATACATAAATATTGTTTAAAACAAACGGTGATTGTTAGAACGAAATGGTATAAGACACATTTTTGTATCAAATTTTAACTTGTTGGTACAAAAATTGCTGACAGCACTACTTCATCGAATATGATACCCAGATCACAAAACCAAACCTCTGCGTTCATAAGCTTATAAATATATACATGCACTTATATCCAGAAGTTTCATACTTTTTAATATAGTGGTACCTTAAATGCATTAGAAGTATAAATCATGGTTATTTAGAAATTGTTTGTCCATTGGGAATCCTTGGATTCTTTTTTTCTTGGGAAGGTTTTATAGAACTACTCTCGGCTAAAATCTGCCATATACAACATCACTTCCGATTTTGTTTATAAGCAGGAAAATTATTCCGGAACATTTAATTGATACTTGTACTCCCATGTAAACGTAGCTAAATAATTGTCCTCGATTGAATCTGGACCCGTTCTGCTGCTTTTTTTAAACTTCCGTGACTTTTGATTTTACTAATTTCAAATCCTGTTGACTAACTTTCATATTTTTATCGCACGTTTTAAAGTATATTCTGGTTTCAATCGAAGCTTCCATGTGTCAGGAGTTTTCCTTCAGCTCAATGAGTGCTGAATAAATATTTTTTAGTAAAACGTATCCTGCAGAATGTATATGAAAATATTGTACTAACTGTAGAAAATGTTTCTGGCCCTAGATATTTCAGTGGTTCTTCTGGCTCCAAAATCTGATTTTATACTGCATATACAAAAAAAACAACGCATAGGAACATTTAAAACCAATTTAACTTTGAACTGCAGAAGATATGCCTAAGAAAGCACTATATATATATATATATATATATATATATATATATATATATATATATATACATATATGTGCGTGTGTGTGTGTGTGTGTGTGTGTGTGTGTGTGTGTGTGTGTGTGTGTGTGTGTGTGTGTGTGTAAATGTGCGTAGTGTAGATAACAATTTGATTTAAAGGAAATACTTTAATTAGAGTAGACAATGGTTTCAGTATAATACATCACTGTACAACTTTATCAATCAATTTATTTCTAATATAATGCTCAGTTAACAAAGAATGGGCCATATGTTTTATATTAATATTTGTTTTTTTGATTTTTGTAGTATTACGACATGCTCGAATTGAATGCGTCAAAAATATTTCAAAATATTTAAATTGATAGTAAAGAGTTACTCGTATATCACAGAAGTGATTAAAGTGTTATCCCACAGGTAAGTTTGAACTGATCAAGAGTAACAAGATGAGCAATACAACTGTGTCTAACTCTCATGCCACCATATGTATACATACCACACTTTGCAGCTTGACTCGATGCCGTGTTAACCGGGACCATTATCCCACAGGTTAGTTTGAACTGATTAAGAGCAACAGAATGGCAACAGTATAACTGTGCCAAACTCTCATGGAACCATATGTATACATACCACACTTTGCAGCTTGACTCGATGCCGTGTTAACCGGGACCATTATCCCACAGGTTAGTTTGAACTGATTAAGGGCAACAGAATGGCAACAGTATAACTGTGCCAAACTCTTATGGTATAATATGTATTCATGACAGATTCTGCTGCTTTGCGTGATTCCATGTTAACAGGGACTACTATCACGTAGGTTATTGCAGACTGACTTATTTCTTATAATAATCTATTATCCTGTCGAGCTTTTCGTAAATTAGTTATGTTACTTTTTATTTGCATTTGTTTGTAAAATAAAAGACAAATATTTCCCAAGTTGATATTGGAGCACTATTGAGTATGGGACTGTGCCTAATATCCAATCTCTATGAGGCTCTTAGTCTTATTTACTTTAAAATGCATATAAAATGTTCAAAATCTGCGTTATTTATAAATAATAATGTAGGTACGTCATTCTATAATATTGTATAAGTTCGTATATAGGGAATAGACTCACATCACCAGCCACCGGAGGAGTAAATTTCTACTAATTACAATTCATATATCTGTAGTCTAGTATTATTGAAAATACTAAAGTTTATACCTGCAGTGGAAACAAAATGGAGCTGGTGATAATATGTCATCTTTAAACGGCACGCAAGCAGCAAGAACTAATGTGTCGGCGACGAAGCAGCTCAAAACGAACTCTTTACATCGCTTTGCCGTCAGACACCTGGACCAAACAAATATAATCAAGAAGAAGTTTAGTTCTTAGTGAATCAACCTTCCCACCACTTGTCTATGGTATGTGTATAGAACTCGGGTATTCCACCGTGGTTTGAGATCGTCTCAGAAACACTAGTGAGACACACCGTAGTGCACTCATGAGAAACACTACTTCATCTTGATTATATTTGTTTGTCGTCAAGGTGTCTCTGATGTCAAAGCGATATAGGGAGCTCGTCTTGAGTTCGTCGCAGACTGTTTTGATGGATGTTCAATCCAGATTCCAGGAGTCAAATCTGTCACAGCGTTACACTTGAAACGCTGCACTAAGTGGAAGGTAAACGCAAGTTTTTTCTTATGTTGTAAAGGCGTATGTACTGGAAAACTGCTTCACAAAATGTCCATGTCGCTGACTTATTCTCTCATTTTAATCCTGCAACTCGCTTTAATATATCTGCTCAGGAACACATTTCTTGGAAAACCTATTTCCAGTGCCCTAGTAGCATTTGGATTGTGGGCCCAATCGAGATGTGCCCAATTTTATGTAAGGCATTTCCGATGCCGTAGTAGTGTTTGTCTAATTGTCCTAATAAAGAAAATTTATACATACAATGGCCTGAAAAATCTACTTCGGACAAAAAGCAACTACAATAGCCGGAAGGTATTGTTGTATCTACTTTCAGTCTAATGAATTTACGATACCGGTGGTCTGTTGAATGCATAATACATATGTGTCATATTTCATCATCTAAGACAGCGGGAACTTGAAAAAAGAAATATTATTATTCTAGTAATTCCAAACCTATATCAGCTTCCAGTACATTTTCGGTATGGAACTTGTATTTCAAATTCATCCTTGTAGCAATTCAGAAATTCTTTAATAACGGTATAATTCTTAAAGGGGGTTGCAGCCTTATTTCATCCCCTGTGAATGGTTAATTTGGATGAAAGTTGTTTTCTTTTCTGATAGGGCATGATTCACATGTATGCCGAATTTAATCGTAGCAGGATATCGGTATACTGTTTTTGTAGGATTTCTACCTTTTTAAACTCAAATTAATATCTGTTTTTTTTTTTAAGGATTTAGTTTTACTATTTTAAGTTACCATAAATTAGTTATGAGTTATTGAGAACTTTCCCTTTTATATACAGAGAAAAGTAGTGCAGAGGACTTTATAGTTTAGACATTTTAAGGCCTAAATCTTAAACCCGAAAGTACGAAATAATACTGATAAAGAGTTTCTGGGATATACATTTTCATTTAAAAACACTCCAACATTTTTACCAACCAGATCCTCAAAACTAATTAGTGGACATTACGTATATGTACATTGCTTTTAATTATGAGGTATAACCAAAATCTTTTCGCAAGATCTGTACCGGCAAACCAGAGGACTTGGCTAATTTTGGGGCTAATCGTTTAAAAGTTTTAAATTTCCCAAAAAATGTACGGTTATTTTTTATTGTATTTCATTCCGTAAAAATACCGTAAATTGTGCAATTCAATCCGGTTCTGGATCGAGCTTGTATTACTGAGTATACGAGTGACTTTTATATGTTTATATATATTTTTTGTGGAATATCTCGAGAGCGAAATGAGCTGTGGTCATGAAATTTTACACGGCACATCGTTACTACGCCGATAATATGTAATTAGGATAGGATATACGTCCATCCATGTGATTTGGCTAAACGTTAAGAAAGTTTGCTGTCCTACTATATTTCAAAACAGAATTTACCCATGAACCCAATATTTTATCATGTTGCTTTATTTCCATGACAAAATGATGTAATTGAATAACGGACTATATTCCTCCCACGGGAATTCGCTAAGCGTGAGCAAAGCGTCAATAGTAGATTGAGACAGAGACCATTCTCTTTATGCTCACCTAACAGTTGCTTATGCCTAAATCTTTTCGGGAACATAGTCCCTGGTTGACGTGTACAAGTTTTTCGCGTTAGTATATAGCGAAGGATTTATTTTAATTTAATTTAACCAAAATAGTCGCATATAGTGAAATATCGTTCAGAACATGGGACTTCCAAATATTTGGTTTATGATATTCGTATGTATGAACAGAAGAAAATGTAATTTAGTTGACAATATTATTCTCGTAGTTTAAATCACCTCATGAACCATATAGTCAAAGTGTAATTGATGAGAGGTTAGTAGGCTTAACCAACCCAGTTAAATTAAAAATGTTAAAAATTAGAACCCTTAAAATGAACAAACACTTTCAAGATACATGTCACTTAGACCAAATTAGTCTAATAAAAGATACGACTTCCTCACGAAACAACCTATGTTACCTCAACCCATGGTAATTTTAACCGCCCCTTATAAACCTCTTTGATTTACCAAGATTTTACTCTAATTTAATTTAATTTCCCTGTTTTAATTATTCTGTTAATATTGAATACTGTTAATACAGAGTGTTCTTTATTTATTATCAAAACACAGAAAAAACACTCTGCAGAATAGAATCACGTGTTTTTAACCCCCGATAACATTACACCCCTCCGGAACTTCTTGGTATGGCCAGATAATATTCTGCGTCAATTAAACCCCTGATCAACTTAATCAACTGATAAAAACTACCGACTTAGATCTCGTCAGGTAATAAATCTGCTTGTCCCATCTTGTCTGTGTTTTGTAAGAGTACAGTAGACTCAGTACACAGAGTCTAATCCACTTCATGGTGGGCTGAAAAATTAAAAATTTGTACAATTGTAGCTTATGAGGTGAAATAGCCCGAAAACATCTGAAAGATGGTCAGTTTTAATTTTCATATAGCCTACACTAAACAATTAACAATGGCTGACCGGTGCAATTTTTTCTTCTAAGATCCGCAACGGGCAAATCAGAGAACGTACCTAAAATCTAAAGGCAGAATCATATTTCAGTTTTAATTGTACTTAAAAAAGGTCCAGTCACTTTTAATTGTATCTCTAAAAATTAAACACATGTTAAAAAAGTGGACGTCTTAACCGAACAAAGATGTTAAACGCCCACTTAAAGTGATCTTTCCCTTCCATGGACGACGCCAGATTGTTGATGAACCGGTTCTCGCAGGAGAAGCTAGCGGAAGCACATGATGCATTTTCCGAAGTGTTTATTAGTAGGGACAGAACGCCAAAGAAGAGAGAGTATCTCACAAATCTGCGAAAAGAGCTGAAGGACCGTCAAGATAAGGGAGAGCGGGACATCACCATCAGATACAAAAATGGCACTCCTAGTATTGTCAAAAGCAATTCAAAAAATGTTTAAGAATCAACGGTCAGCATGATCTCTATGTGTATTTCCATAATGTCAATGGTATTAGGACTAAGTTGGATATATTAAAAATGTCTCTTTCTTGTAAATATGACATTATTATCCTTGTTGAAACTAATCTAATGAACAATATTAGTGATATGGAGCTGGGATTTCATGGCTACAAGGTATACAGGGCTGATCGTTCCATTTCGACTAGCTCCAAGCTGTTCGGTTGAATGTGCTTTTGTTGCTGTCAAGCAATCTCACAGTTTGTTGCTTTTAGGAGGAGTTTACTTACCACCTAACCAACCTGCTGTTCAATATGTTGACTTTTGTGCAGCCTTTGAGGAAATAATGCTCAACAATGACTTTGAAGGAAACGTTATTCTTTCGGGCGATTTTAACATGCCCAATACTGATTGGAAAGATACTGAAGGGACGCTTACTGATCAAGTGGCGCGACCTGTTTTTGAGATGTGCAGACAATCTTCGACAACATAACTACATTTTGAATGATCGAGGAATTATTTTGGACCTATTTTTTCCCCAAGAGCATATACAATGGTAAGTAAAGCTCTTTACCCAATCTTGCCAGTGGAATCTCATCACCCTGCTCTGGAAATTGATACCGTCTTCATGGGCCTTAAATCTGCTTTACGTACCTCCTCTGTGCATGACTACAAGAAATGTAACACCCATGAGGTGTTCAACTGGGTTCAGAGTCTTCCATATCCACAAGTTGATGTGCCAAAAATATGGTTTAACATAATTTTACTAGTTTGTGTAGGTAGCTCTCGGGAGTAAAAAGGCGATGTACACCTCACAAGATTGTGTATAGAGGGTCTTTTCCTTGTTGGTTTACTCCCAAGCTAAAGAAGCTTGTTATCTTGAAGAAGAACCTGCATAGAAGTTACAAACAATTTCCAACTGATCAAAAATATATAGAATTTCATAAGGTGCGAACTCAGTGTAAATTATTATCTGAAGCCTGTTACAACAACTACATTAATAAGATGGACAACAGCCTTCAGACAAACATAAAGGCATTTTGGGGCACTTCAATAGAACTAAAGGGCATGCGCAAACTCCACCTAAAATGTTCCTGAATGACAAGTCAACAGAAAAACCTGAAATGATATGCAGTCTCCTCTTCTTTGAATTTTTTTCATCCGTATACCAATCGACAACCAGTATCCACCAGACTATGGTTTTAATACAAATTTCTCCTTGGGCGGTTGTCAAGTCATGCTGAGCAGCTTGAGACACGCTTATCCCAGCTTGACGAGAACAAGGGACCAGGACCAGATGGTATTCCTCCAGCCATATCGAAGTACTGTGGTGGCATACTTGATCCCAACATTACAGTTTATTTCAATGCATTGATGAGTCTTGGTATCTTCCCACAAATTCTCAAACTTGGATATAGAGCCTATCTTCAAAAGTGGAGACCACAGATATAAAAAAACTACAGACCAGTGGTCATTCGGTTTTCGCTGGTTATCGATTCAACAGAGTTGGTGAGTAGAGTCAACCTTCGTTGTTCTCGCCCGTCACGCTCAAGAAACTTTTCAAGAGATGGCATCACTCGACGCAGTACGCCTTCAACAGTTCACTGCCAAGATTACACCGTTTGGGGAACAGTCTCCCACGTGGTTTGGAATTTTTTAGACTGAGTTTGCCTGCCTTTAAAAGGGAATTGCTCAAACTGTATGCCACATGAACATTTTTATTGCTATTCCTTGTGCATTTTTGTAACTCCTTTTTTTATTTTTGTTGTTGATTCTGTTAGCTTGGAATGTTGATTATGGTGAGGGGGTTCTGATATTTAATGGTTTGTAATTGTTGCTGTTTTAATCACTCATTAAAAAACCTGTTGATCTTTTCCTTTTATATGAATGCCAATAGTTATATTTATTCCAATATTGTCGTAAATATTTGCATTTCCTGATGTTTAGCATGGATTTCCACTTAATTTATTATTATTAGCTTGGGTTTGTTTGAAGGTTTGTTAGTAATTTTCGTTATATTTGCATGTTATTTATACTATAAAGGATTTATATTTATTTATACTATCATTGCATGTTACAATAGCTTGTTAAATTTTTGTCATTCTTTTGTACATATTCGCCATATACGAGTAATTTTCTGTAATGACTATTGTTAAAGGTTTTGACCGTTGAATAAATAAATAAAACTTAGTTAAATCTATAAACATTCCATGTTTATTTGTGTTCAAATGCCATCTTTGATTAATCTAGTGGTCGCAATACAAATGTAACTCAATATTATTATTGGAAATTAGGTGATCTTTAAAAAGGGCCAATTGGTATTTTCTCGTATCTTTATTTGTCATCCCAAAAATTCGGGCTAAAATTCAAAACTTGAGTAAATTCTTGTCAAATTCATAGCGTAAAATATTCTTTTACCTTATGATACTACTACATTTCGTCTGCTTAGATTCAATCTCGAGAATAAGTTAATTTTTCTACAAACCATTTATTATTTTTACATATCACGGATTTATGGAGGATACGAAAACCCATTATAATTAAAAACCCATCATTTTTTTCAAGAAAAACATCCAGCCTTATTCCTATAATTTTTTTAATGTTTCCAAATTCTTAAATCTGTCGGCATTTTTAAAACGATCCAACATTTTTAGTTTTGATTGCACCAAATCTTCAGTGGAAGTAAGCAGTGTTAAACGGTATGCCTCATGATAAGCTTCTAATTAATTATTTATATTGTGACCTCAAACATCTTGAATCTCATGTGGGACTCAAGTTATTAAAACACTACAAAATAATATTATATTAATATAAGTTGTAGTTAGTTTTGTTTACTTATACAGTGATCAAAGGGATTGGGTTGTTTGAAAACAAGAACGCAAAATATTAAAAAGCATATAGGAGCCGGTATGCCTAAGAAAACAGAACATTGTTGGAACTGGAAGACGAGTAGATAAGGAGAATCTGAATAAAAGGGGGAGGGGGTGGGTAGCGAGTGGGCGACTTTGTTCGTGGGATAACCGCACGATACCACCGAGCTCCAGTGTACTGTCTTATCATTAGGACCCCAAAGCTACAACGTGCATAAAACTCGATTGTTGAAGTATAAACAAAGATTCGCCAATATACGGTGTCTACTCTCATTATACATTTCTAAACTTTTTTAAGTCCGTGGTCGTGTTTTAAGCCCCCCCCACAGTTAGATACCTACAAGAAAAAACACGCGCGCGTAAGTTTTGAAAAACTTGTGTCGGCGGAAAAAGTTAACTTTGTGATTTAATGTTTATTTATTTTCTATATATATAGGGGCTATCTTACTTGAGACTTAATCAATAGTATATAGCAATATGCGATTAATGGGATATTCCAAAAGATATTAGATCCAGACAATTAGACGCTCGTTAGTAAATCTCCCAATCCAATAACAATCAAGAAGCATTATAGAAGCTAATCCTGCTGCGGTAGTTCATCATCCCGGTTTTCTTTAAGCCATTCCTCTTAAAAATGGAGTGACTTAATTGACATTTTTACACTAAATATAAATAGGCCACTTTCATTATATTCTGACCTTAATAAATACATAAAATACTATACCTGCATTGCTAAATACTTCAAAATGGATATTAATTCTAATGTTCCAAATAATGTGCAAATAATAATTTCTAAAGATCATTTGAATTTATTAAATTAAATCCGTTTAGTACTACTTTTTACAAAAACGTAACCTATATTTCTAGTATATATCATGATATCGTCATGGATATTTTATTATATTTATTTATAAAGATAGAAAATGAAAACTTCTCTAATAATAGTATTGGAACAATAAAAGAAAGTATCTAGTTGTATAAATATTTATTAGGTTTACTAGCGAAACCAAACAAATAATAGGCTACAGTAATATTACTATAATTCAAATGTTTATGAGACAATAAATTCACCATTACATGGGGTAGTAATTAATTCTACAAAGGTTGTTAGCGGTACCTTTGTTACCTTGTTAGCGTATCAGAAAAACGATAACGAACATTTATAACATATGTATTAACGAATAAGAAAAAGTTTAGTTATTGCGTAGATTGAATTGAAATTTACGGAGAAAAGTATAAACCAAAATGTATGTCATATTGTACCAGGGGATTTGACGCAAATCCTACTACGATTCTGGTAAAGCTGCAAAACTACTTTCGGTTCACAATAAGCTTCACTAGCTTCTGTTAGGATTGGTTGGATTACGTTAGATTAACAAAGGATAGGTTAAATTATGTTAGCTTGAACTAGTTGGATGGATTAGTGTAGTTTTAATGGAGTTGACAGCTTTTTTTTTTTTGCTTGGAGTAAGTAAGAATAAATATATACCTAAACAAATCATATATTACTACCGTAATAAATTGATTTAATAAAACTTAATTTACATTTCTTAATATTCTGTTGCGTGGCAAGATTTTATATGTCGTTACAGTCATGTACGTCATGTTGTTATAGGTACTTAGTATTTAATATTTTTTAACATTGTACTGCTCTCTGAAATTTAAAAAAAGCATGTGCTGAAATATCCAAAGTATTATTTAAACTTATGGTAATCACATTGCACTTTTAAACCATTCCTCGCTAATAATGAGCACTAAATTTATACGCGCAACCTTTTGTAATGCAGTGATTAGAAAGTCTTTCTTGCCACCACATAGTTTATTTGTACTTATGGTAATTAATAAAATTTAATGGTTTTTAAATTTGTAGTTTTGTATTATAAAAGAATTACTTACCCTTTTTGGGAAGGTATAATATTTTTAATAACCCTATTGTGTAACAACTCAATGTAAGGAATTAATAAAAAATCTTGATGGTAAAAAATTATAGGTCTTTAAGTTTACTTCATAGCTTCCGTTAAAGTTAGAACTTTTGAATGGAGACTATTCTTGAATAAAATAAACCAGAATTTATTTACTTCGTAATGATACTATATCTCATGAAAGTTTTAATTAAAATTATTATTCAATTGATTATCCTAATTAATTCTTTTCTAGTAGTCCCCAAGTACCACTTTTAGGGTCGAGGGAGAGGATAACTTTAATAGTCTAAAATTGCCATGGGTTATATTACGTATCTCAGAAGAACAATTTTAAATTCACAATCATAAAAATATAGTTACTATCATAATATACAGACGAATAAAACTGGTTTTAAAACATTGAAAGGCGTCATTTACTTATATGTGCTGTAAATGTTAGCTGGAAAGCAATGGTATTATATGTCGTGTTCAGCATCTGGAAATAATGGCTGTAAACATACGTTTATAGCAGCTTTAGGCTCGACATAAAGCTGGACCGTAATAAACAGTATTATACTTAAAATTTACCTTCAGTGGATGGTAACATATTTCGAACACATTTTTCAAGCTACCTTTTGTGCTAGAGTTTTATTTACACTTTCAGTAACACCAATATGTACAGATATATTGCCTTATTTCACTAAAGATTTTAAATTTTATACAAAACAAGAGGAAGGAATATTAAAGACGGTTTAAAAGCTTTCGTACTTTATAATTCGTAAAACAACATACTATATTTAAAAAATGTACAATAACTTAAAAACTTCTTCCTGTAATATCAAAGGAAGTTGTCAAAACATATCCATTTGAACCCATTACATTTAATTTCAGATTATAATTAAGCCGTTATAACCTTTTTTCCTATAGTAGTTTTTGAAAATCCATCAACAGATAATGATAACTACAATAATACCTCAAAAGTTTTTTTTATTTGCCAACCAGCCCACTTTGACCACATTAAATTACACAACTTGTCACGTAGCAGGGATAGCTGAGGTTGCTTGTAAACTTTCAAGCATATAGCTCATTTCATTTTTAAGATATTTGGTCGCAGATATACATACAGAAAACACACTTTTACAACCCCCTGGTAGGCAATGAGAAAATGTTTCAGCCTTGTGAGTAATATCCTTTAATGGCGCTTAACCATATTCTCTTCGATGCACATGCACTTTCATAGAATATTTTCATGTCTGTGTAGGAATAAAGTTTCATGCCAAATACCAAATCTACAGTTAAATATTTTTCTGTGTGCCGTATAGTTAAGATATATGTGTTACTATTACAATAATATAATATATATTTATTCTTTGAATTTATCTAATGCTCAGTCAAACCCCAAGGAGTAACACGAACTCGGTGTTGCATATATAAAATGGATTGTTCATTAATAATTACAAGCCTATAAGTAAATTCATTCTCCGGTTATCTTTCGAACAGAATTTAGTTTTCCGCGAGAGATTGCAAAGTAAGTTAGGTAAAACTTAACTAACTTACTGTGTGGCGATACTAATGAACGGATGTCAAGTTTTAATGTTTTCAGCCTTAATGTTTTCCCTTATCCCAAAATCTACATACCTAGTAGTAGAAGAGATGTAAAATAATCTTAAACTGTAGGTATTATTTATATTTGTTTGTTTAAAAATTAAGTTGTTGCTATTCGTTGTTTTAAACGAAATTCCATGGGCTATATTAATAGCGTCATAGGCATTCCCTTGCTGCTCAAGCACTCTGGTTATAAGTGATGATCATAGGAAAATACATACGGTGTCTAAAAGAGAAAACTTATAATTTTTGCAAAACTCGTTGAAACTTTGTTGAGTAGGTCCTAGACTACAGTTTAGTACATAATATGACAAAACCCTAAAGTAATTCTGAAAATTTAATATTATCTGTTTGTTTTAAAATAATACTAATTATCTAACTAACAATATAAAAATTGTAATCCAATTCACATGGTACATTTAGCGGTATAATGTCACAAATATACAAACTTTCATACGTGTAATATTTATGATAATACCCAAAAAGGTATATCCCATGTGTTCTGGGTTAATGAGCTTTTTTGAACCTTTGTCATTCGATAGTCCGTATAAAAATTACACAACACTGTTTTTCCTACCTTTATCTGCCCATATTTTCCTATTTCAATAACGTCAGCGTAGGAATTAGAACACATTTATTTCTCATTAGTGTTGTATTCAAAATCAGTGAAATGTGGTCTTGCTACACTCCCAGCATAACGTCGCCTTAGAAATGGTACATTTATGGTGCATTATAAAGTCCCCTAGAACTTTAGAAACATAAATAATCACGCTTACAGTAGATTAGGCCTTAATGGTTTACTGCTGGAGGTTTTTCTAACATTTGAGGAAGAGAGTAGAGAGTAACATACTCGGCACGTAGTCCTATATTTTATTTTTATACAACAATGGAAAACTTAAATATAACTAATAATTCAAACTTATTGTACAATTTATTTTAAAGTAAAAACAATAGAGGGTTTCACAAGTGTTAATGGGCAGTGAGAAGGTCGGATAATGGCGTGGTGGGGTTAGAGTGATGTTATGGCTTTCAGGTTGCTTATTTTTGTATTTAAAAATTAGGTGCTAGTTGCTAACACAAACCGTGTTGTCATAGTCTCAACGTAGTGTAAAAGGTTTACAGCAAATACAGTTAATATAACTTGACACTGATAAACAGTACCCTACTAATTCTTATGGCAGCATGTGGTGTGAAATAATGATATATTATTTACCTGGAACAAAGATGAAATACTTGTAGGATCTTTGTGCATAGTTTTATAGCTCGATATTGTTTATAAGTTAACCAAACTAATGTATAAATTTAATTGTGTTGTAATTTTCTCATGAGCTATGAGTATTTAAGCAAAAACACACAGTGACTTATAGTCTTATTTTATATAATAATAACCATGTAATTCATAACCATAGACCATATAGATCAGAAATCCGTTTTAATATTAATTACGGATGTAGAAAGACGTAATTTAATGGGTAATATATTAATTTATTCAAATCAATGTTTTAAATTAGGGCTTTAATAAATTAAATAGACACTATGGATTAGCAACATCTAAATTATAATCAATATTACAACTGCTGTGTGATGCCTTACAGCCATTCAGTGGACAACATGGCTGAACGCAGCTATATGCCAACTACACAGACGACCATTAATCACTAAAAGATTACCTAAATTTACGTTGACAACGTAATTGTGTAAGCAATTGCAATTTGTGGTATTCTTGGTTGCTGGTACCGGATTTAACATGAAATAAAAATACGCCTGACAATGGATAAATATAATTTTCCAACAATATTCGAACGACCAAGTGATGTGTGGGATCAAGGAAGTGTACTCTTCGATGTATCCGTTTTTTTTTAAACTTTAACGTACTCTTTAATTTAGAGTTTCTTTAACTTTAGGGGGAAACCTTGCATTCATTTAAACAGAGCATTATACTAATTTATAAGAAAACAAATTCTAATCGATATTGCTCAGAAAAATGTTTCGTTAGTTAATTCTACGTGATTCGTATTAAAAAAGAATGTGATCCAGAATTAATAGGAGAGCTATTGATTGGTTAAGGTGGTTCGTGCCTCTGGCTTCATCTGGTTCGAGTAGAGGTTGACCTGATTGTTTTAATTAGAACCATTAGAACTCAACAGTATAGTCTGATTGATAATGTATAAATAATATATGACAGTATGTCCATTATTAATGTCCATCAAGCTGCTGAGTAAACTCCACCTAATTCATGTTCTGTGTATAATACAATTGCGTTGTTATTGTGGTATTCTACTAGTATAGATTAATAATGACCACCCTTTAAGCCTAGGCTGCCGCTTCAAGTCTTAACTCTTTCGAGAATTATGAAACTGTAAATAATTATGTTTCAAACTTTTTGCATCGTTTTTACATTTTTATCTATCTGCGTACTAATTTTTGTATACTTTATTTCAGTGATTAGTATATTGTATCCATAGTCAATAAACCTCAAACGAAAAACTTGTTGTGTTTGTTACAGTAATCCTTACTAGTTAGACATCCCAATGATGAACGTTAGTTGTAAACTTGGTCAGTTGGTTTGGGTTGTTTGCTGGAGTATATAATGATAGTTCTCCATCAAGTAAACTTTCCTTTACCGCACATTTAATGACTTCCAACGGTTAATCGTTGCTAGTCATAAGCTATTATTGCTCACTATTATTATTCTTTAGCTTTTAAATGTGAAAATAATAAGAGTAGGTCATAATGTTAATAATCTTGAGTGTGTAATATGAATTTTTGTTTATGTTAAAGTATGAGGGCATTACTTATTTTTTAGGGTTCATAAGAAATTTTATTTGTGTCGTAATCAATCTCACTATCTTTGTTTCTGTATGCATGAATAGTTTTATATATCACGTGTTAGGAGGGAGAGAGAGAGAGAGAGGGAGAGGGAGAAAGAGAGAGAGAGAGACAATTTCATTAAATAAAGAAATCTTTTACGTTTCGTTAGATAAATTACGTTTAATGCATTCTGCCAGCCATTTATGTGTTTAGATGCTTGTACTCATTATACACATATTGATATTTCATTGCCCAACTCGCATTAGGACTCAGTCCTGGTGAAAGATAGAAGAGGTTTTGTATGTATCCATGCTCAACACCAGGCACTAAGAGTATCAGATAATCAAGTCACGTAGCTGTTATTTCTCGGTCTGTTACCCTCTCTTCTCCTTCAATGGACTACAAGCACCACCTGGCCCAGCCTCTGACATTAGAACACTGTGCAAACCTTAGGGTAGAAGCTATTTCTCCTCTCTAATACTGTCCTTCATTTCTATTCCAATACAAATAATATATACTACTCAGTTTTAAAATGTTGTACACCCCATTGTTTATCATTTCAGTTTGGATTAGCGCTATGTATTGTTGTGTATTACACACATTGTTCATAAAAACATTTATGAACAAGTTGAGAGATGATCAAATGAGACGTACTTTTTGTTTAAATTTGTAACGATCTATTTGGATCTCTCCTATGTGTAAAATATATTTTTTATAAGTCGTTGTCAGGTTTGCATTCCTTTGATCTTAAAGAAAAAAATTAACTTAAAAATATCCTAAGACTGTTGAACAATTAAAAATTAAAAACTAATAGTTATAAAATCAATACTTTTACAATATTTTGGACAAGGCTCTTCGAAACCAAAGCTTTTACCTTCAGGCGGTATTTAATGTGACTCTGCCAAATATATATATATAGTTAATTATACATTATAAATATACAATTATAAATATACATTAGTTAATAAGTTAATAACAATTTTTTTATATCCAAATGACACCGTATTTATTTGCTCTATAAATCATTCAACGAAAAATACATTATTAAAACAATATTATATAATCATAATATCAGAAATAAGTAATACCTATATGTAATAAAGAGCTTACTAAAGTTAATTGTATTAATGTTCAACTTTGTACTTAGCTCCAATATGCACTTTGCGGTGATGTGGTACCTACCTACTCGTAGTTAAGTGACCATGTCTCCCTACGGCCTTACCCACAACCTCTGCAACATAATCTCTGTATTGTTGTGGTGTGTTGATATATGACGTAAATTAGCCAGTAGATACACATCTACTTTGAGTAACCATTGTATCTGTCACATACCAGGTAATTAACAATGTCTGAGCTACTTATATTTTATCCTACGTTATTTCAATATCCCTTTCAAACTGTATTACTCAATCATTCAATTACTTATGAACCTGAACCATAGAGTTTGCTTCTCCCTTGTAATAAAATTCACAAATGAGTGGGAAGAGTCTTTCATAATTCTAATTCTAATTTATTTAACGAAAATGTCTATCTTAAGCGTTACAATCTCGTATTTTTGTTTATGAATATATTATAGTCTTTGATGAGGTGGAAGCACTTATTTTTACGGTGAACAATTTTAGGATTGGCAACGAGTGTAGCATTAGTCTACTATTATCCATAATTGGTGCAATATTAGTGCACCTCTGTAATTTTAATAAATGCTATGTTTATTCCAAAATAGTCGGCTCCTCCACGCATATAGTCTTTCTTTCTGCATAGGCATTTAGCCTGTGCGAGGATTTTATTGAAAAAGAGGAAGAGAAATGGTAAAAACAAGGTAAAGTCGGTTGTAGTGATACAATATGTTATTGAATCAAATATTGAATTGCTTTTAGTAGAATGCATCTTTTCACTGTACCATATATAATTTACCCATGGTTTATTAATGTCTCACTATTAAGATCTCTAACGAAGTGTTTAAAAATTTTAAAACCATGGCTAAGAAGGTTGCATATCTTCTGAAATAGGAGAAGCCCTGATGTGCTACAGGAGCTCGTGCTCACACCAGATTCGCTCTTGAGTTATATGGTAATGATGTTCTTGATATTCCATTGAAAATCATTAGAACCAGGTACTCCTTTGACAGAGCATTTGAGATAGGTAGTCAATGGAAAATCATAGGAAACATATCTATAATACCAAAATATCAATGTCAGTTAAAAATGTTTTATTTTTAAACAATATCTTTGCCAGCTGTGTTGCTTTTGTTCAGAATATTTGCATCTTTTGTATTGTTGTTTTTTAATTTTTTACCTATGTGTTCGTAGACTAACAGAAAAAGTTAATACATATTTTATGAAGACTATTTCTGATGAAAGTTATAATAGAGTTAATATTAATTTACATTATTTGTTTTTTTATTTTTCATTTTTGTAGATTTTAAGTTGTATTTTTAGGAAACATAATGCTTACCATTACCATTGAAACAGCCTACATCTTTAGGAAATATTAGATGAAGGTAGAAGGCTAAACTCTAAAAATGCATTGTTTAAAATTTTAAATATGTATATTTCTAATAAAACATTTTTCGTTAGGCATATGATGATACATATGACAAGATCCTTTAAGTAATAAAAGAGTTCTTTGCTTCTACTATACTATATCCTATTATTTGTTACACTAAACTAGAAGAATGAAAGAGATAATGACTGAAACTCGCTGATTTACAAATCTCTTGTTCATTTAGAGTTCAATAGGTGTTTTCTATAATCTTATCCCTTTTGTGTCTACGATATATAATCAATTTATTGGGCCAAACCCTAATCGTGAAGTTGTAATGAACTAGGCTGTATCACAAATGTTGCTGTTTTCTTCAAACGCAGCGTAATATTATAATTCCTTTTGCAATTTACGAGATTTCCTTTAGCACTATTATACCATATGTGTTAAAATATTTAAACCGTTTGAATATACTAAACTATCCCACCAAAAAAACCGATTCAATTTCATGAAATAATTATATATATATATATATATATATATATATATATATATATATATATATATATATATATATATAGTGCAATCTCATAAAATGTTATATTATATTGTTATATTGTATAAGAAAGTATAATTGTATAAAATATGTACTGCAGATGAGACATTGGTAGAATTTCCTAAATTTGTATGCCTAAACCAATCGTTATAAAAATGTGATGTTCAATATGATATTTTAAACTTGTAAATACTTATTTAATTAAATAGTACATAATCTATAAAAAGGGAAAGACCATTTTTTATTTTATTAATTTTGAATCTACTAATAATTTTATAAACGCTATAATAATTAACCAACTATTCAAAAGTTCAAGTACTGTATTTTATTCGAGAGAAAAATATATTTATTGTATTCGTTTCTTAAAAGATCAACTTTAAATAACAGAAGGAAAGCTTTGAACTTGTGTGAAAGAAGCATCATCAAACAAAACATAGTAAATTTTATTGCAAATTTGTGATATTGAACTTCCCTTTTCTCATACAATCTTTTCGGTAAAATAATGCACACGTATTGCAAGTCAGATGTCAAGTGTAACAATAGTAGGACTATGTAGTTTTAGTACTTCACCTCTGGATCCTGGGAACTTCCAACCACTAAAAGATTTAGACCAACTTTTGTTTCCGTTCAATCCAAACCCGAAACCCCTTCCAGACTCGTATATGTCAAACTTCATACATTTGTAAAATGTCCATGATAAGATATCCAATTTCTCGCTATGTTTGTTAAAATCATTAGACTCATATTCTGTGTGTAATAACTGACCGGAAACCTTGCTTCAAAGGCTCAAAAAGCAGAGGACTATCTCTGGTCTAAGTTTATTCCATAGAGTAGCCATCTTTTGTAAAGATTCCATGAATAATCGTCTTACGACGTCTTAAGAATTCTCCATAGGTTTTGGTTTTGGCCTCCTTGATCATTCACTAAAAAGCAATTTTATAAATACTCAGCTCAAAAGATATTTAAAAACTTTATTTTAATGTATTAACAAGTAGATTAATTCCTATTACATCCATTGAAGGGGGAAATACAGCTATCATGTGATCATACCAATAACAATTGTATAATATTTACAACAATGCTAATAACAAACGATGCTAATTTTGTTTATAATAATTTATTTTATATTTGTGTTCTCTATCTGACACGTGGTAATCTGTGTTGAGTTGTACTACAGTGTTGTAGTACTTGTGTTAATAATCTGTTAATTGCTACCCTTTTTCCGAGAAAATTTAGTTTAACATCACCTGAGAACACGTGACATGACCTGCTCGGTCAGACAGAATTGCTTGTCCGTTGGCTGGGCAATGTGACTCCCGTGTGCGGAGGTGCTCTCTTTCTTTATATCATTTTAATATGTGATTACAAAATTAAAAGACAAGTTTAGAGCACTATATATTGAATTTGTCCCCTTGAAACCCGTTAGATTTGGAAGAGTTTCGTTTGGTACTGGACAGATATGGATTCCCTTAAAACCACTTGTCCCGCCTACGATAGAAGGTACCGTCATTGTAAAGTTTATCTCCAATGTTACCAGTGACTCAAACTACCCATCTACGTACGGACACCGAGTCGAAGCCACGGGAGCCCTCCATAAGATGCGATGTCAGCCATGCCGTGCAGTGTGTGGTAGTCGTGAAATCCACGTCGGTGAGTGGCATCATTCCAGTTTCTATAATTACAATCTCGACTTTCTCAATCAGGTCTGTCTTTTAATTTTATTTAGCTTGTTGTATTATACAAGTCATTCATTTATATTACCTTATAGCATTACACTATCCATTTTCATTCGAGTCAGCATGTAGCTCTTTTAATATAACTTAATCCCAAATCATGCATTCGTTCGTTGAGTTAGATGTAACTCTTTTATTATATTCTCTCTATTAAGACAATATTCAGTAATATTCTGAGATATATCAAATGTAATTGCCTAATATGTGTTTATACATGTACTCAATACACTAGGTGCCCATTCTGTCCTCCCATTACATTAGC
This sequence comes from Homalodisca vitripennis, assembly GCF_021130785.1. Classification (NCBI taxonomy): domain Eukaryota; kingdom Metazoa; phylum Arthropoda; class Insecta; order Hemiptera; family Cicadellidae; genus Homalodisca; species Homalodisca vitripennis. The sequence continues at coordinate 68,237,537 of NC_060207.1, forward strand.
AAGAGCTGGTCGTCAATAATGATTGCACCCCACTGTATCTGACAGTGCAGAGATATACAAGTACAATATGTCTTGTAACAGCGTAGCAGATGTTCTGTGAAGGCTTCATAAGTAGCGCACATTGAACTGATATATTACCCTGATTATAAGACATATCCCAGCTTGACTTCAATTAGTAACTCTATTATTACTCAGACACACTTAAATATGAAAAAACATTAGAAGAGAACAGGTCATCACTAATAATGACACATACTTGCAATAATGACAGTTGAAATATGTACATGCAGAGTATGATATTTGTAATTCTTGACAGGCTAGACTCAGAGCGCATGCTTTATGCAGATTAGGGAAAAACACCTTTCAGTACCATCATAAGACAAAAGAAACATTTTCTAAAAGGTTTTATCGTAATGTCATGTTCTGTTTGGTGCAGTGTGTGGCAGTTCATTTACAAATTGTATAAAGCTTACCTGTGATAGGAAGGGTTTATTTAATTGAATATAGAGTTTAGCTCCTGTTCACCTTTTATTGCAGCGTCTGGTATCTGACGCGGTCTCAGACTTGGCTCTTAGAATCTGGAGTAATGTTTGTCTGAAGAGATCCAAAGACAATAAAAAGAAGGTGAACTGGAGCTAAACTCAAAATTCAATTGAACCTAACCCTCCTACCATAGCTAAGTTATGTGTAGAAAACTCGGTTGCTGCACTGTGCTTAAAGATCGTGTCCATCACATCGTAGTGCACTCGAATGTGTACCTATTGAGGCAGACTACCACTTCACCTATTTATATGTGTATCTGATGTCGAAACGATGTAAATGTTTCGTTTTGAGCTTCTTCGTTGTTGACCTGTTTTGGATCTCTCCAGACGAACATGACACCAAATTCCACGAGTCAAGTCTTAGACAGCGTCAGATACCAGACGCAGAGCCTTTGGGCTATGAACATTCCAAGTACTTTCGCGCAAAGGTTACAATCAAATTAAAACATGCCCTACTAATGACCCTGGAGTTAGTATTGCAGTGAATTGGAGATAAATAAAAAGTGAAGGAAACAGGAATTTTTTGGACATTTGCCATCGTTCAGTGAAACAAGAAATCAGTAACACTCCGTTTCGAGATCTGCAATCTGATCTCTTCTTCAGGTAAAGAACTAACCTATTACATAATTACAAACTAGGTTAAAAAAACAAATCTTACCAAAGCATTGTGGCACGCCTAGGCACGAATCACAACCACCATGTTGTTTGTCAACTTCACTAACTCTATAACCATGCACTTAATAAAAAACTATACAAAACACTAATCATTATAACTGAACTACGGAATAGCGGTCACAATACGTCTTCATTCGTCTCTGACCACCTACGACTGACCAGAGGGCGCTAGCCAATGGTAATCGTCACGGCAGACAAAAACAAGATGGCGGAAATAAAAAGGAAGGGGTTCAGGAATGGGCTTTCGTTATTATTGGTTCAAGCGAGATGAACTTCTTAAAACCATGTTGTGACTCCGCATTGGTTTATTACAAATATCTCATCCGTTTGATACTTTTGGTTTTCTCTTTAGTTCATTTTTTAGAATTGGCAACCAAAGCGGCCTAATCTCGACTGATGGTTCACTGATTGGTTGGTCTGCCAATTTAATGTATGTTGCCTCAATTAATTTCCTTTTGAAGAAATGTGGTTCCCGATGTATTATGTTGGCTTCATCCCAATTCATATGATGGTCTTCGGACCACCAATGGTGTGCAATTTTTTACTTTTCTGTGAGACCCTGTCTCGTGTTTTCTTTGTGCTCTTTGATCCTTACGTTTAATGGTCTTTTTGTCTCGCCTATGTATTCCCTATTGCAGCTACATTTTATACTGTAAACACAGTTTTTACCACGTAAAACTGAAACGTACACGTACACTTGAAACGTATTGTTACTGATTTCTTGTTTCACTGAACGATGGCAAATGTCCGAAAAAATCCTGTTTCCTTCACAATCCCTCCATCGTCAAAAATAACCTTCAAACAAAGAATAAAAAGTGGTCAGAAATGTTGGTAGTCAAACAGAGAAAACTTCACAGGTAACATAGAACTACTTGAGGACTCTCTATGAGAGACGTTCGTTGATGCATTTTTAGTCAGATAAATGTTCGCGTGGAACACTAACAACTAGACCAAGATTAGCTACCCAAGAGGCAACCGCCACGTCACAGAGATCTCTCACTGGTCCATTGTATTTACAAGGTGATCTGCTAGAACTAATAATTATTATGCAGTACTATAAATTAGAAGTACTATATGCAGTACTATAAGTTCTTGTCTTATTTTTTATGTATTATCCTGTCCTTGCGTTTTATATTAATATTTTAAAAATCATTTCCATGGATTACGATTACAATAATTAAATAATACATAAAAGAATATAATTATTATATTCTTTTATGTATTATTTAATTTTTCCTCATATAATGTATTTTAATTCAATTTTTTTCTCTAGACTCTAAAAATAGTTCAATACATTTAAAAGAATATTTAAATGTGCTAGGGTGCTTAAACAGTGTCTGCATGTCTTTTCCCATGAATTACGAAAACCTTACAATGCTAATGATGAAATTTTAAAAGATATAATTTTTTTCATATTGGGTAAGTGTCTGTACCTTTACCATAACATAACGCTTTTACTTGATTTGCAGTACTCCAACAAATCGAGAGAGATCGTTGGTCCGTGAGAAGTCAGTACAAAAATTTTAAAAGAAGCGTAAATATAAGGCTATGAATAAACCCAATAATATTTATTTATTATAATTATTTATTTATTTATTTATTATTACTTCCAACGGTACAACGCCATTTAACATATTTACAAAAATTACAGACTTCTAAGATGACTATATTAAATTAAAGCTAGAAAAATAGAACATCACATTATATACACAACAACAACACAGCAATCAGCATAACAGATAATCATAAGGCAAAGCAGTAACAACAATAGTTTGACGCCAAAAATTATTCAACATTCATAGCAGGAATCAACATAAGTAACAAGTATCAATAATAAATAGGTCAAGAATAACAAAGATAACAATCAAATAGAAGGTAACCATTGCAATAAACTGTCACACAAAACGAACCACTTGAAATTCAACATGATAATAGAATATAAAATAATAACAGAATTATAATATGTAGAGGATAATATATATATATATATATATATATATATATATATATATATATATATATATATATATATATAAAACAGAACTATAATATGTAGGAAAATAATATACAATTATACATTACGAGGTAAAACAAACTATAAATTAAGGAAAAACAACATAAGAATAATAACAAGCACGTGCACTGATGAACTCATGTCAACACCCTGGAGCACCTCCACTTAAAGGACAACCAAGAGCCCTGGAAGAAATCCAACCCAGCGCAGACCAATCCCCCAGTACGCTGCATCCTCGCCAAGCCACAGTTGCTAGCATAACTAGTTGGCCGGTATACTCTTCCAAACACTGCCTTTGATCTAGTTCCTCTAGGAATGTAGAAGTTTACTTGACGAAGGAGGTCAGGACAATCCAACTTGCCATTAACCAACTTGTAAAGAAGCTGAAGATCTTGCAATTGACGTCTAGTGTGAAGAGGATGCAGGTTGAATCTCAGCTCCAATTCTTCAATTGGAGTCGTCAGGTAGCCATAGCCCATTCGAACGCCCAACACCCTCAAAAAACGAAGCTGAACTCGGTCCAAGCAGTCGATATGGGTAATAAGATGAAGGGACCAGATCACTGAACCATACTCAAGGACCGGGCGAACGAGAGACTTGTAGAGGATCAGGAGCGACTGGGGTGACCTGAAGCTCCTAGTCGATCTCATGATGAATCCCAAGAGGGAGTAAGCTCTTGATACAACACCATCAATATGCTCCAAAGGGTCGAGTGTAGAGGTGAAAACAACTCCAAGGTCCTTAACACTGTTCATTCTTCTCAGCACCAATCCATTGATGCGGTAGTCAAAGATATATGGAAATTGACTACGAGAAAAAGACACCACTTCGCACTTGGAGACATTCAGCTCCATAGCATTGGCAGCACACCACGTTTCAATCCTGGTGAGGGACCGCTGGAGAACTTGCTGATCGAACGTAGAGTGAACCCTGGTGTAGACCTTTAGATCGTCAGCAAACAGCAGACAATTGACCGGAAGTTCACAAGTAATATCATTTATGAAGATGTTGAAAAGTAAAGGACCCAGGTGTGAACCCTGGGGAACCCCTGAGGAAGCACAGAATGGTGCTGACAGAACACCCTCACACTTGACCATGAGTTTGCGGTCCCCAAGGTAACTAGCCAACCACCTCAACAACGGCCCACCAACCCCATAACCAGCAAGCTACGCAATCAACAGTCCGTGGTGCACCCTGTCAAATGCCTTAGAGCAATCCAAGTAGATACAATCCACCTGACATGAGTCAACAAAGGCAGCCATAACATACTCCTGAAAGACAAGCAAATTAGTGATTGTAGATCGATTGCGAAGAAAACCATGCTGACTATCGGATATAAACTTTCTTAGATAGAAGTAAAGATGGTCCAGGACCAGTGCCTCAAAGACTTTCGCCAGAGCAGACTGAATAACAATAGGTCTAAAGTTAGTTATGTTGCAACAGTCTCCTGACTTGAAGATTGGGACCACGAATCCCCGCCTCAGCACTGAGGGAAAAGTTCCAGAGGCCAGTAGCAGATTAAACAACACCGCCAAATGCGAGGCAAGAACAGGAGCACAAAATCTCAGTACACAAGGAGGAATGCCATCAGGGCCAGCACTCTTAAACGGATCAAGAACCTCGAGCTTAGCTTGGACATCGGTAGCAGATAGCACTATTGAAGAGAGTGAATCATTCCATCCGAAGTCGAAGTGAGGCACAGCGATGTCAGTGTCGCAAAACACAGAAGAAAAATGCCGAGCAAAAAGATTGCACTTCTCAGTTGGATCATCAGCTGTATTGCCATTCAGATGCATTGCAGGCAGCGCACTGGAACTCTTGAGGTCCTGCACATGCGACCAGAAGGATTTAATATTGTGGGGTATACCTTCCTCAACCTTGCCAATGTAAACTCGGTAGCAGTCAGAAGTTTTTATTTTGCATTCCCTTCGCAATTTTCGGAAGCACTCAAGATAAAAGGGATCGCCGGTCATTTTGAACTTCCTGTGGGCAGTTTTTTTATTTATAACCAAATTCTTGAGCTCATTTGTGAACCATTTAGGAAACTTTGAGCTTTCAATCCTCTTTATAGGGGTGTTGCGAGATACAGCAGAGGACAACTGGTCACAAAAGGCATTAAACATCTGTTCCGCATCACACAAGGCACAGTCGATGGGCAAGTCAACACCCTGCAACAACCTAAAAATCTCAACTAAGTCGCAGTTTCGAAAGTCAGGAATATATTTGACGTTTTTGAGATGGGCAGATTGCTTGACACTGATTACAATATCAAGGGCTGGATGATGTCTATCCTCTGGCAATAGTAAGTCTGAGGCAGGAGTTACCACAGTTACAGGATTGGATGAAAAAACAAGGTCAAGGACGACCCCTCGAAAGTTCGGCACACTGTTGTACTGTTTGAGATCGTAGGAGCTTGCAAGGTCCATAACAAAACGCGAAGAGTCACCAACACCCCTCCGTCCCCCATGCCAGTCCGTATGTGGTAGGTTAAAGTCCCCCATAAGCAATATCTGATCCACAGAGTCATTGCGAAAACCAAAAAGCTGATCAGCAGTTTGACAAAAGTCCAAATAGTCTGTGCTGGGCCGGTTAGGAGGTATGTAGGCGCAACCAACAACCATGTTAGACGAGGATGTCTTGAGTTCAACAAATACACATTCAGTGGTAGCAGTAGACGGGGAAATGTTACGACAAGTTATTGAATTTTGAACGGCAACTAATGTGCCTCCTCCACTAAGTTTTTCACTAGTGATATTAGTCCTATCACATCTAAAGACTGAAAAGTCATCAAAGCCCAGTTCAGAGTCTTGAATGTCGGGGGAGAGGTTTGTTTCAACCAAAGCAATTACATCATAGGAGATACCAGCCAACGCATGCAACAATTCATCAAGTATACTTCTAAGCCCATTGACGTTTTGAAAAATACAAGTAATTTCATGTTGAGTACCGTTGGAAGTTAAACATTTTTTATGTTCTTAACAATACAGGGAACACCATTTCTATATTTAATGGCAAGATCCTTTTCTCCAGAAGCAACTCTTTTATCCAGCTCAGATTTGATTGATTTAAAGCTCTCCATTTCACGTTGGGTACGATCACGAGACACTCTCACATCAGAGAAACACTGGTCAATCTTGGTGGCTGACTCTCGTGAGAAATTAGTAATAAACCCGATAGAACTCAACCCATTATCCAGTATAACCTTTAAAGGTCTAGGCTTGTTTGGATACTTCTTACCCACACGCAGAACCTTGGTGGAGGGACAGTTATAGGTCGGAAGAAAATGATTTAGTAGCTTGTTCACAGCAAGCAGGTCATGCGCCTTACGAGTTTCCACATTTTTATCATCAGATTCAGGTAGGTTGAAAATTATGTTCTTGGACCGACTGGAACGTTCATTTAACTCAGCCATAATTAAATCCGGGTTGACAGGACGCTTAGAAATATTTTCAAACTTACCCTCCAGGGTCTTCAAACCAGCCTCATTGAGGTTGACTCGCTGCTCTAGATGAGAGAGATTCTTGTTGAGGCTATCCACCTCAGCAATGAGATTATCAACCTTTGCTGGAAGGGATGTAAGGGAGTCAACTTTAACTGATAAATCCGAAATTTTATCCGTAAGAACAGTAAGTTGATTAAGAAGAAAATTGAAGGGTTGATTCGAAGACTGAAGACAGTCAGTTCTTAAACAATACCATTTAACATTGTTATTTCCACTGATGCGCTGATATTCAGACTTAGACATCTTTATACACTCACGGTGAAACCAACGCATACAAGCACCATCACAGCCAATACCCTCTTCAGAGTCTAAAACTGACTTAATACATACAGGACAAGAATTAGCCATGATGTTTGTTTATATATATATATATATATATATATATATATATATATATTTATATATATATATATATGGAGCCCGTGTACACCCACAGAAGATCCGCGACGTATACAGCAAACTACACACACAAACAGAAGCTACTCGATCCACCTCAGTCGAGTGTGCAGCCGCTATAGTATCGCAAATAGTCAGTACGTATAACAGAGTTATCGGGAAGGCTGTGGAGGACAAGAAAACTGTCTTGCTGACGTTGAGAGGAATGCCGGACCGGAACAACAGAAATGACAGTAACACACTGATACACACTGATATTATATTATTAATTATTTATATAATAATAAGTGTTTATTTCAGTGGGTTTTACAGTAAACAATAAATAGTACATTAATTTCAATTGAAATTATTATTACAATTTATTATTATCATTAAAACAACCACTTCACGATAAGTGGTTGAAAACTTAATCAGTTAAGAACAAACACTATGATGCAATCAAGGTATATAATAAACCTAGTTCGTCAGTAAACGTGGCAGCTGATACTACTCTTGTGATTATCAATATATATAAATCTCAGAAATCTGATAATGGATCTTTCCCAAATATAGGAACATATTCCAGTAAAGATTTAAAATATGGAGTTTTATTAAATAGAGAAGTGGAATTCTATGCGGAAAAGTATTAAGCAAGGGTAGTAAGAAAACTTCGTCAATGCTGCGTGATCATGGAACTAAACACTTCGAGTATAAAAATAGAAGTTAGCTAGTTTGATAGAATAAAAAAAAATTATGGAATAAATGCTAGTTTTAAATTTTATTTAGTGTCACGTAACAAATACAATAAAAATGCTATGGGTGCCTCTTATAAACTTAGCTACTACATTGCAAAGCGCAGTAAAACCACACTATTGCTGAGGATTTGATAGCTCTTTGAATAAAAGATACCGTGCCTTGTATGTATGGTGAAGACTATGAGGGTAAAATAAGTAACATCCCATTTTCAAAACATAGACTTTTACGACAAATTCGAAACATGTAAGACCTTATTGAAGAAAAAGGCCAGTTAATAATTAAATGAAAGCCCATATTTCTCATTTCTAGTTGATGCAACCAAAGATATTGCCTTACAAGTGATTTTCCTATTTATTACGGCAAGGTATATTTATGCGAATAACGAATCTGAAGAACATGTTTTGCTTTCTTATGCAATAACTTAATAAAATACAGAAGAAGACTTATTCAATACAATTTGCGTTTACATTTGTAAAAAAGATGTAGATATTTCCAAATTGTGTGGCATATTTGCAGATGGAGACAAATCCATGTTTCTTTTATAGAAAATTTAAGAAAATAGTTTTCAATAATAAGAGCTCCTCCTTAAATAAATATGGGTTCTTTTAATATAGTGTAAATTACATTCATTTAATAAATAATGTTCTATACATGAAAGTAAACCAAAGATAAACAACTTAATCGATGCTAATATGTTACTTAATCGTAACCACTGTTGAAGAAGTCGTTGTTAGAAATTTAAAGTACCTGAAAGGATAATAAGAAATGTAATGCCTTTAGGGAATGATCATTTTACGGATTAAAACTTATCTACAACTAATCTACCATTCACTCACATTGCCTTCTCACTTTATATAATTATTGTGAATATATTACATTTTATGTATCTTCCATAACGTCTTGTAACCTTAGAAACACACTATGCACTTACGTAAAAACAAGATAATATTTATGTTCATTAACTCAAAGAGGTAATACCATGTCTTTACGTTCAGGGAGAGTAGGATAATTAGTAACGAGTGCCTTGAATACATAGGTTAATTTTTTTACTATACAGGTGTCATCATTATAAGTTTTAATATTCAGTTTAATACTAGGATCATTACAGATTATTCCTACTAATATCTCTTATAACCCTACTGCTTTTTTTCCTCATTCTAAGCAACACATATTCCACATTTTATTCTGTTCTCTTGTTTTTCAGAAACCTGCTGAGACACTGATTCGGTCTTACTTGTCACAGGCTTTCTTTTTTATTTATTTATTTATTTCCAACGGACATTCTCTCCATTTTTACATTCAAGAACCATATACTTAACTATTATAACAACTTAATATAAACAAGAAATTCTACAACAAAACATGTGAAAGGCTCAAAAATTAATGATATTAACATAATACACTATTGCAAGACATGATATATAACAAGTATATATATATATATATATATATATATATATATATATATATATATATATATATATATATATATATAAATGTTTCAAAACAGTAACAATACCATCATGAAAAACCGCAACAATAAATAAACTATAACAATAGAAATAACATAATAACAGAAATAACGTAATAAACTATAACATAATATAATACGAAAAGTCATAACAATGTTTCAAAAACAGCAACAGTAAAAATAACAATAGTGACAAGATAAAGTAGGGCGTACAATAAACAGAGAATATGGATAAATATATGTAGGCAGCAGGTTAGCAGCGAAAGACAACAAAAACTGATGGTGTAATATGATAGAAATTGAGTGGAGGCATATTAAGTTGGTAGCACTGCACCTTTCACTTTCCACTTCAATGTTCTCACAACATCGTGGAACAGGTCGACAGTTATAGGCAGGTTGTTGCCGGTCCTCTGCAGGCGTGCCACTGTGCTGTTTACTGCATAGTCTGTCCCATAGTGTTGCCTGATGAAGAGGTCATTGGAACGAGTGCTGGATGGTGTCTTGAAATTGAGGAGTTGAAGGGCGTCTGGGCAAACCATCTCACCGTTCACCAACTTGTGGAGAACCTCTAAGTCGACTACAGCCCTGCGAGTCTCAAGACGTTCTATTTCAAGTTTGGAGTACAGATCATCAAGTGGTACTTGTTGGTATTGGTTTTCATTTCTGACACCCACCAAACGAATGAAACGACGCTGGACTCGTTCAAGATCGTCACAAAGGTATTTTTAGTGTGGATTCCAAGCAGTCGATCCATATTCCAGAATCTAGCGTACTAGGGCACAGTACATAGTCCTCAAGGCAACCATATTTGTTATATGTTTAGAAAAACGGCAGATAAAGCCAAGCATTCTGTTTGCCTTCGAGCAGATATTATGAACGTGAGCCTCAGGGCTAAAATTCTGTGTCAGAGTAATTCCCAGATATATCACTTCACTCACTCTAGCGATGGTTTCTCCTTGTAACAAATAGTTGTATATTATAGGCGAAGTGCAACGGTAAAATGATATGGCTTGACATTTCTTGGCGTTTAGTGACATTTTGTTTGTTAAGCACCATTCATATACGCCATGAAGACTATCTTGAAGTGATTCACAGTCCGCAACATGAGTAATTTGTGAGAATAACTTGACATCGTCCGCAAACATTAGGCAGTCACTGTTGATATTCAGATGAAGATAGTGCGAAGAGATAAGGTCCAATGATAGAGCCCTGGGGAACACCAGAAAGTGAGATAAACTCAGAGGATATTGAGCCAGCAAACTTCACTGCAAGCCTGCGCTCGGAAAGGTAACTCGACAGCCAACGAATTGAAATGTTATCGAAACCAAGTGCAGAGATTTTTTTGAGTAACAAGGTCTATAAAATAAAGACCGACTACAATCTTGCCAATCTCAAGCTCTCTTATTTGTTCTTCCTACATTCAGCAACAGGAATATCAGTTATAGAAGTTGTGATGTTGAGCTCAGATATGGCCAGGAGCGGTGTGGACATGTCTAAGGCTAAAATTCATAATTCTATGTCCCCTCTTCAACCAACTTATCCTGCCTTTCGTTTGCACTTTAATAAAACTGGCTGTCTATCAACCTATTGTTGGTAGCCGCCATTTATTTTCTATTACTTTATGGTACTTACTCAAGATTAGGGACAGCTATTAATCCCCTCTATTTTCTATTAATCTGTTGTTTGTCATCATTAAACGTATGGGAATTATCTAACGAAGTAACCAGAACATTTAGGTTGGTTAATTTAACTATATGAGAACATGCAATGTAATGACAAAATAATAAAGAAACATTTACCATGAATAACGGATTTCTATCGTTGATTGGTTTGATTAGACTAACAGGTTTAAAAGGATAGCAGGTTTACTGCAGACTTTTACTGTAGGTAATAATAAAAATACAGATGAATACGCTGAAATCTACACTCCATTTCAGGTTGAAACAAACTTAAGATGATAAGGTTTAAAATGCACAAAGATTTAAATAAAACATTATCTGACGTTGAACTTATTGAAGTCGTAAACAAGAGAACAATTTTGACATCAAAATAACTCAATAATATACTAAGGGTCCAACAAGTACCGACGTTGTCACTGAACAACACAACCACACATATAAAAAAACCTATAATAACCTAGACACTTACGTGTGGAAAGTCCACTCATACTACATTTGTCCTTTTCCATCAAATTAAGGAATAAATTTCTTTCCAGGAATAAGTGGTAGACTCAGAGGAAACAGTCTCAGAGAGTGCTGAGGACTAATAAAGAAGAGACAAATGTATAGAGGAAGTAAGAACTGACAGTGATATACTAGTCACATCACAGTGCTTGATACAGAGTCACTGAATCACAAGTGAGATATATCCCTCAGTTTTCAAGCCCTTAACTCTTTCTTCTACCGTTGTCTGTTGCACACTAAAGGGCAACAACACTTTGTAATTTTAGTTGTTAAGGTTTCATATATGCTTGTAAATTCTATGGAATGAATATAAAGAATCTATAGAAATATCACTATGGATATTCAAAAGTCAACAGCTATATTCCAATAATATGTATGTATAAGAAACAACGATAAAGCACAATAGAGCTGAATTGAGAATATCACTCAAAGCGTTCCAATCTTAAACAGGTGATAAATGGTTCGACGGCGCGGCGATGTGCTACCTCACTATCATAAAAAAGACTTAACGATAGCACTTCGTTATATTTCACAAACTAAAGGAATAACGGAAATTCTTAGTAGAATTTCTACTACTGAGAAAAAGTTTAGTAATTGTTTTTATTTTATAAAAAAATAATTATTATGTGATACGTCTCACGTTTTCTATTATATGAGGTCAGATCTCAATTTAGGTACAATCTAAGAACAACTTCTTTCTTTTCTATTCTTTCTAATATTATATTGCAATATTTCTCTTACATGAAATTTAAAGGATCTCTTCTCCTATTTCTTACCATATATTATGCATGTTCAGGGTTGGCTTATCATAACATTACGATAATATTCGATGAATTTTATTACGTGAAATAACAAATTTCTTATGTATTAGTATCATTCCTCCAAAACTTAACTTAGTTGGTATAGTGTGACATAAATAATTTGATCGTTTTAATTTAATTACAAATGTATGTTATGTGTGGAGTCCAATTCAATGTTAGTGGCTTAATTATTTTTTTGGAAGTGTTGTAAAATGACTACTTAAACAATAACGTAAAACCACGTTAAGTGCATGTGAAATAACATTGGGAGTTCAACTGATATTCCCTGAATTGTACTACTGAAGTTCAATATTTTACTTCCTATTATTATTTCAGTATTTTTACTATGCCAGTAAATTTTTATTCATCGTATATTCAGTATCATTACAAATATATATTTTCATGATGTAAAGTTTATATTTCTTTTTAATTCATTGGGATAGCAATATAAATTCAAAATTCTTTTAAAACATTTCAAAGTTAACTTATAATGTGTAATTGTTAAAGTCCTTATACGAAAGTTTCCACTATTTTAAGTTTAAAAAAGAGATACTCCTGCCCAATTTCACTGTCAGCCTCCACACATTGCAGTTGTTCGTTTTCCAGCTATCGACATTGAAATGTTCTTTTTTTTAATTCTTAAGTTTTATTTGAAATTTAGTCTTTATGTATTTTCCTTAGAATTTCATGAGAATATCAGGAGAAGTTAGATTTCTAGATACCAATTTCAATTTTCAAGATGCAAGTATACAATAAGAATGTAATGGTGTTTGGGACAGTCAATTATTTATCGCAAATATTTATAATTTTAATGACGTGAAATGTATACAATTAACATGTTTTTGAACAAATATGATTACATTTCCTTATAATTTCTGAATATACGTATATACATTTACATGAAGGTTATTGTATGAAATTGTGGTATTCTCTAAGTATAATAAAACCACAACATAAATAATACAATTTAATAAAACCTATTAACTAACAATCCTTATGTAAAGCAATGTTAATAAGTTGATGTTGGACCTGTACTAAAGGAATAGTACATTAATTAATGATTTGTTGTATTTTTCATTTCTTTTATTGTCAGTTGCATTTTTATATCTGTTGTATTTTGTTCACTTTGATCTTCACAGCCATAAAGAAAAGATTAGTAAAAATTTCCGATTAGTGTATCAATTACATAATATACAAATACTTAAAAGATTGATTTTAAAGAATAATACAAAGTCAATAAATGACTGATATAAGGAAGACAATACGTGACTTCACTTCTAGAATCTTACAACATAAATCCTGTTTTACTTTCCCACATCACGAAAACCATTGGTCACTACATACACATCTTTAAGTATGATATTGGATTGTAAGGAAACCATACGTGACTTCACTTCTAGAATCTTTCAACATAAATCCTGTTTTACTTTCCCACATCACGAAAACCATTGGTCACTACATACACATCTTTAAGTATGATATTGGATTGTAAGGAAACCATACGTGACTTCACTTCTAGAATCTTTCAACATAAATCCTGTTTTACTTTCCCACATCACGAAAACCATTGGTCACTACATACACATCTTTAAGTATGATATTGGATTGTAAGGAAACCATACGTGACTTCACTTCTAGAATCTTTCAACATAAATCCTGTTTTACTTTCCCACATCACGAAAACCATTGGTCACTACATACACATCTTTAAGTATGATATTGGATTGTAAGGAAACCATACGTGACTTCACTTCTAGAATCTTTCAACATAAATCCTGTTTTACTTTCCCACATCACGAAAACCATTGGTCACTACATACACATCTTTAAGTAAGATATTGGATTGTAAGGAAACCATACGTGACTTCACTTCTAGAATCTTTCAACATAAATCCTGTTTTACTTTCCCACATCACGAAAACCATTGGTCACTACATACACATCTTTAAGTAAGATATTGGATTGTAAGGAAACCATACATACTATTTATCCTATTTGCTCAATAAAATAACATGAGTTATAAAACGTTATAAACATAGATTAGCCTTTAAATGCTCGTAGTAAATAAATGTTTCTGTTATTATATTTATTTTTTCATATTTATTTATAATATATCACTTTTCTCTTGTAAAATTTATCTCTGAAATCTTAGATTTGATTATTTTAAAGTATTAATATTACTATGAAATTGTTCATATAGAGTATATATGATATAATATGCAGTAATAAAAACATACCTTCCAGCACATTAATTATAATTTAATTCATTCTTATAAACGATTGAATAGATATTAATATAGAGTAGATCCATAGGTAATACTAATTAAATATATTCTCACATTCTCAGGATACATGTTACAAGAAAGCCAAGCCTTGTCTGTACAACCATCACAATTGAATTCTTCTCCTCATACGAGAGGACAATGAGGTGCCCAGTGATGTGGATTTCTTCGATACTAATCTTAATTCCTTCAGAAGGTCCCAGAAGTACAATTACTAAACCGCAATAGTATGATTTTCCTGTAATACCTTAATATTTGTGACATTTTATTGACGGTTGATTTTGCTGTATTTTTAAGGTTTATTTATCGTTTTGTTGTTATTGTTGTATGTTTTCAATGCTATTAATACTCATTATTGTTTATTTAATGTATTAATATTATTATTAGAATTATGGTTATTATTAGACAACTACTATTTCTCCATTATGGCAGTGCAGTACTGGTAATGGTTACTATAGTTTAATCTCGAAAACTTGTTAATGTTTATTATATGAATGATTATTATTAACTATTTATAGTATTACCGATCAAACACTAATCCACAACGCCATTGTCATTTTCCATTTGTTACTATGTATTGATAAGCCTAGCCATTTGAATTATATTATATTTAGAATTTAAAAAGGGTTAAACGTTGAATAGATAAATAAATACACAAGTAACACAACAGTTAAAATCGACAAATAGGCCGGAGGATCAAAGTACTTATTAAAACTCTAAGGGAGCACAAAAATGTTACATGTGCTGAGGGCAGATGTTTTTCTGTCCTGAAAATGTGCTGTTGTTAGCCCATTACTCAAGCAGACAAATAGCAGGATCAGGACGATGTATCCTGTGACACTTGCACTTACCACATCAACCGAACCAGCAAAATCATTTGACTCTTACTAGTTACTCTACTTTGTTAGCTATTTTTATTATATATATATTTATATGATGTTACATAGCTTTCTTAAAGAGTTGACAAATTATGTTAAGTATTGATATAGTTTTTGTTACTCTGAAATGTCTCTAGAAAATTGATGTGTACAAACAAACAAAACTCTAAACATTATTCTAAACAGTACTTTGTACCAAATTTGTCCCATGCACACGAATATGATATCACTTCTAGGATAATTTGGTGGTTGTAGTAATCTTTGATGTTACACTTCCTATAGTTCAAACACATTTTATATTGCAAGGATAATAAGTAGGACAAAATATGAACAACTTTATTTGGTAATGCCTAATAATATATTATAGTTGTACTATTTTCTTAATATAGTAGATTTTTTCCTTAACAACGACAATGTAGGTAACAGGTTTAGCAGAACTTCAATGAAAATTTTCAATTCTAAAGCTGATTTCATAGAACTCATTCCTGGCTATTTACAAATTCTGTTTCATACAAAGATACAACATATACTTATAAAATCATTCTCCAGATTTCTTGGCATATGATACGCAACAATTTTATTCATAACTTGAGTTTCATATTATTGTTTAAATAATAAATATTTACAGCCTACACTAAGTAACCATAAAGTTATATTTTATGTGTTGTAATAGTTAGGCTTCTTGTGTTCATAAATCACGCATTATAATCTCTTATGAGTGTTTTTACTATCATGGTTATCCATAACATTACTGTAAAAATATTCGCTATCATTCAGCTAAATCCAATGAAGTGACATGCACCATCATAGAACTCCTCAAGAGAAACTAAGCTTTATACAAACATTGAATTCTATAGTTTAGTCTATTTTTGAGATATAGCGCAGACAGGCAGACAGACAAACAGAAATATTTTTTTTCAGTCCCTGGAGTGATAGGATTCGATAACGCTAAAACAATAATACATATTTTACTCGCTTATTAATAAATACCAGATAGTGCCTTATTAAAGTCGTGTCGTTTTAATTTATATTTAGCTTAAACTCGTCAATGGCCAAGTATTTAGTAAAAATTAGATAGCAATTTAGTTTTGCAGCCTGCATTACAACTGATGATGAAGCACTGTATACTTAGTTGTTTCTCAAATTTAAATGTAAAAAATATTTCTGTCTCTTTGGTGAACTTCAGATAAAAGTGCTAGTTACATTTTCATTGTGCTTGTTAAATATTATCATTATTTTCAAAGTTCTAAAATATTTCAGGAATCTTTTCTCATACTTGCTCCATAACAATCTACCTTGAAAATCAGCGAATATTGTTCAAAATAACTCGCCGAATTGTTCCAGAGAAACTCGTGATTACTGCTTAGCAACATATTTTGCGATTCACTTTTATTTATAAGAACTGTTTGTTCAAAAACATTGACCATGCTCTTATAAAATGCATAACAAGTAATATTAAGCAAATGTTTTATGTAACTAACAATTGAATACTAATGAGAATGAATGGTTAAATTGTAGTAAGTGACAACATTGTCCATTATATAGTAAATTACTTCATTGAAACTCGTTTACTGTTATAACAAAATAAAAGTATTCTATAATTATATGTTAAAATAATATGGGATGATAAGACTAACTTTAATTATCAAAATAATGAAATGTTGTAAGTAATTATACAAAATCATTTCGACTTTGTAGTATAATTTATATATATATATATATATATATATATATATATATATATATATATATATATATATATATCACTTATATACTACCTTGGAAGTTTCGGAAAACAGCTATAATTAATTAGAAATCAATTTGGATAAATTAAATAAAGTCTATTAGATTAGGGAGCTTTATATTATAAATAGGAAATAAAACCTACACATCTATAAGTAATGAAACCTTGGATATTGGGTACGCTATATGATCTCTCGTGCTGATAGATATAGCTATGAGCTATTACTATTTACTAGATACAATATAGTACGCTGAAACAACATCAGGCGTAACATCGCCAATACAATATGGCGGGCGCCACAACAGTTTGCTTTGTGGTATATCACTCTCAATATATCACTGTCATACATCAGTGTCATGCAATGTTTTACATAAAAGGCAATTCTGTGATGGTTCACTTACACCATTATCTAAAACATGTCAACATTTTACTCAAAAGGAGATAGGATAATCACCGTTTTATGACATAAACTAAAAATGAAATTTGGCACACGAAATTAAGTTTCTTTTATTACTTTTGTTTCTTAAGTGGAAAAATGTGTTATGTGCTTCAAAACGCAAAGGAAGACCTAATGTTTATTTTATTACATTTCCTACAATAATCGTGTATAATAAATCTCACAGTTACATTTTTCCTTTTACTTATAAATAAATGGTAAACATATACATACTCATATGCAAATCTCCATAAATACAGTTTTGTATGTAATGAATAAATGACAGTCATACACCAATGAGGGAATTTTAGGGAATATTATTATAAGACCTACTCGTATATTAATAACCCAAACATATTTTTGCAAGTGGTTTTAATTTATCTTTCTAAACACATGAGTCTACGTTATCTCACAATATGCTTGATTTTCAGTTTAAAGTTCTAGTAACCAAGCCTGGAAGAAATCAGAAAGCATAGACATTGATACCTTAATTGCGGTAATACAAAATTTACAAACTTATAAATAAGTGTTCTAAATACACCGTTAGGGAGTTCTCAAGTAGCCACCGACGGTGAAGGGGTGGAAAAGGCTAAAATAAGATTTCGTCCATTGTCGTTAAATGACCATTCTAAACTAACACCTTATCTTAAACACATAATCCAAGCTTCCAGGAGTGGTGTCACAAGGGAATATGGAGAGAAAACTTTATTATTGATATCTTATAATAATAATGTTTTGCCTGAGAGGTACTTGAATTCTTTTGTACGTCCAGTATATAGGCCTAAGTCAGAAATAAGTGTGTTTGCGTACGCAAGCTGTTGGGACTGATGCAGTAAAATAAAATAAATGACGTGCCATGGTAGTAACCATGATAAGAAAATAAAAAATACAAGATATCGAGAATTACGTGGGTACCGGAAGAAGTGTACATTTAACAAATAGTAAATTTTTATTTTAAATAATATACATTAATTGATAAAAAGCCATTGTAACGAATTATTAAATTAATTCACTATTTGGTAAGAATGTTTCATTATGTTAAGGGAAACGTCATGCATGGATTATTGTACTAAACATACGCACACAGGCACACCTCGCACAAACAAAAATCTGTATTAAAATGTGTTAATGAGATTAATTATTATGAACTAGGACTTATTTACTTTTGAACGTTATGATGGAAGCCAAATGCTTATGTGTATTACATGGCTACCGTTATTAATAACTCCGGTCTTGTAAGCATAAGAATGAATGTCAATATGTGAATATATATATGAATGTCTTTTGACATTATTTTACAGTAATTTCACAATTTTTACCTCGTGGGAATCGAATCCGTGACCTCTCTGGTAAGGAAGCTGTAGTCTTATCCCTACGCAGACAATATAAATGTTCTCACGATTCCCATTAGAAAATGTAAATTTTTACAAAACCATAAGAGTATTATTTGAACGTTTGACGATTTGCTAAAAACACATATTATTATAATATGGTAGGATTTGTTGTTATTTATGATTGTGAGCAAAAATATAAGAACTATTATAATTAGGTGGCTGAAATAAGAGCTTGTATTTTGCAAATATTATCTAATCTAAACGCAAGTTCCCGAAAGGCCAGTTTTAGACAAAAACGCAATGTTATAATATCCCCAACGCAATGTACTCTGCTACCAGTAATCAAGCTTGCTGAAATAATGTTTGTTAAGCCTCAAATTAGAGAGCGTTTATAAATAATACTTGCGTTGCGCGTGACAGCTTGAACAATAAGCTTTGTCAAATGCACGCACAAACACACAAAGCACCTGGTGAGGATCGTATCTCACAATGCACGCAGGAATGAGCGGTTAATTAAACCTCCTACCCGTACTCTCGGTAAATTTGATTCTGCAGATGTATCGGACATATTCTCATCTCGAAGTAAATGCATTATTAATGTTTCATACTCATTTTGGAAATGCATTTTCTAAGAAAATTACTTCTAAGAGTTATGAATACTTAAAAACTGTTTATTGAAGTTTATTTTTGTGTCGTAAAAATCTTTAAATAACGACGTACTTAAAACAAACTAGTTCTTAACATTCTAGAAAATTCAAGTGTTCTGGCTCAATTTATGTTGTATGCTGTAATAATGAAGGTATACACTAATTATTTACGTACCTGATTTTAGCGTGATAGTCCAACATCCTTGTTGTTATCACCTGTGTGTCAGTTTATTTTGACAGAGAATCCAAACACCATAATGTAACTCAAGAAATATAACTATTGTTTGCAAGAATATACAATATAATTATTATTAACTTAAGCATTCAGTATGTCATAGCTGGAGACACACACATCGTTTTATAAATCAAATGCATGTATACGAGTATTTATGTCGTGCTCGAATAGAAAACAATTCAACCGATTTAAAAGTAACTATAACTGTACTGTATAACCTGTACTGCTTTAGAAATGTTCAGAAATGGACTAAACACAATAACTTAATTCGACCACAACTAGAATAGCAGTGACAGAGTAAAACTTACACCACGTATCAACAAAATAACCATTAAAAAGTAGCGATATTTTTACAAGATTCACTTCAAAATTCCTTTCTCACCTCCTACATACGAAATGTAATGTGCAGATCCTGACCTTTCTCTGAAAAGGAATGAACAAACGAAAACTGTACAAATTTGTCTAACTTAGATACAAGATTTTAGTGATTTGTCTAATAAAAATAGTAGTGAGAAGCAGTAGTTGTTCTTGTTGATAAATAATTATGCTAAAAAGTCCAAAATATAGTCAAAAGCTTGTCTCGGATAGTAAAAACATTAAGAGCCTATATACATCTGATATAATACATACCTGGTACAAGCCGTTGTTACACACAAAATATATGACATTTGAATTAATTACATATCTATTTGTTACCCTTTAAGTTTGATTTTATATATTATACTGTTTGACCCAGTTGGTTGTACTTCTTAAACGGTTTGTGTATTTATAGATTATTCATTGTTCTTATCAACGTCGTAACGTAGAGATAACCTGTCTATAATACGTATCCTAGGCGATATCCGTTAGCTAAATAGCCTGTGGTTAATGTGTTTCTGAGTAATTCTAAAAGTATTACACGATTTTCACAATTTAATGTAAACGTATATAATATATAGCAATGTGCCGAGACATTTATGTAGCATATACTTTAATAATTAACTGATAATAAATTATATGAAATCTGATTTATTCGCTATATATGAAAATAATATTATAAGTTGTAATTTTAGAATAGATATAAATTTGCATGTACACAATAAGTAAGATTAATGCAGTAAAATATAGTGAAATGTGTACTGAAGTGTCAGCGTGGGATGATGTACAAGCTGTCAAGCTACTAAATTATGTATGCCTGCTTGGCCCAAGTAAGCCAGAGCTCCCTTGATAAATTAACCTCATTATACTACAAAATAAGGCGTTAATTTGCTCATTTTTATAATTTAATTACTTTATCTGGTCTAATTTCTTTACCTCATAGTTTAACTATTTTGTAGGAATACTTGTTTTATGCTGTTGTTATATTTTGATACAAGAAGTAATGATCACACTATTCTCCAATGATATTTTTATTTCGTGCAAGGCTTTTCGAAATCAACGACTTTATCAACAAGTGACTCCATAAGATCTTTATTACATTAAATACGTATTTGTAGATTTGCCGAACATAATGTTGTTGATTCCGAAAGGCTTCAAACGAAATAAAAATTAATGTCAGTTGTGAAATTGTGTGGTAATAGTTGTATCAAATTAAAAACAATTCCAGCTGCTCCAAGACCTTTTTTATTACTCTTGTTATTATCATAATTTCAACATACAAATAGGGTTAATCATGAGTCAAAAATTATACATATGAATAATTATTTAGAATACTCCATTAGGTTAAACTAATATTTCAAATACTTTTATTTGTATAAAATATACTACTAATTAAAGTAGCAGGTCATTTATATATGCATGAATTACCATAATTAATTAATATTGGATTTATATGCGTGAATTGAAAATTTTATAGCTTACATAGTATTGTATACTTTGAAAATGTCTACTAAGACATTTGATAATTTAAACAGTATATTACAAATATCCACCGGTCTTATAAGTTTTGTTCTTTAATAAATTCATATTTTAAATTAATAAAGATTATATTAACATTTCAATTTTGTTGTAATATGAAATTGTTGTGTTTTTATTACAATTTCATTCACAATACACAATATAAATTATTACCTCTAATTCCATTTTGTGAGTCTTGGACTGTTATATTTTAGGAACGTTCCATAAATAATCTATTACAACATTTTTATTATTGTTACTAATATCTGCCATAAATAGCGTGCCAAAATAGAAGATGTGACACAAATATTATAAGACAATTATTCATATAACTATATGTATTTTAGTAAGGACACACTTACTAAAAGAAAAATCATTACCGTAAAATTTTTTGCTATATTTAGGTAAATATAAATAAATAATATAGCTGTTAATCGTATAGTTGGTGTAACATGTCATGGATTTTCAAGAAAATTTTCAAAGTACAAGAATTTTGAGAAAATTCCATGTTAGTACAGCTGTAAATTTAACCTCATACTCTGAATGAATAAACACGGAATATAAGCAATTATTTTACACGGTGAGGCACAACAAGCGTTAACATGTCAATAATGCATTGAAGTCATGTTATTGGAAACGTTTTCAAATGATGATGTTTTTGTGATAACATTATATCACAAATAAATATATTTTATATAAATACAATAATATATTTTAATATATTTCCTTTAAATATTGTATATAAATATTGTGCTAACAAATCAGTTAATTTTAATAATGAATATGCTTTTAATATGGTATTTTAATTTACAAACAACATTTAAATGTGGGAAAGTCTTTTATATATTAAAATATTATTATAATGATACTTCATACCAACAGAAGCATAACGATTTATGATTGAAAGTGTAATAAAGTCTTTATTGAAAAATCAGTGGAAAAAATAAAAACAGATTAAGGCAAATCCCAATATTTTACTTTATACTGATACATTACGTTCCTCAAAACTCGATGACAGAAAAAACTTTCGCAAATCGTATCAGAAGTCTATAAATCACTTGGATATAAAGATCTTAGTGAAGTCTGTAAAGTGGAAAAGTTTATCGCAATCCAAATATATGACATCAAGCAAGACCTCCGAAATTCCAAATTATGTTTATTGTTTAAGTGTTTTTTATTTTATTTAATATTCATTATTTTTTAATTAAATTTTTACTCATATAATTGATTTGTACTTTTAATTTGAAAAATATTACGACTTTTTTTCGTCCTTGACAATGTAATAGTTTAAAAAACGTCTAAGAATAAATCATGCACTAATTTCAGATAAATCATGCAGATGTGAATCCTCCATTCTACAATAACTGTCATTCCTTAATGAGTATTTGTGGTCTTAGAAGATTATATTTCCATTCCCAAACCTAACTTTGACATGTTTTCCCCAATCAAAAAATATATGCATAGGTCTCAGAAACTTTTCTACATTCTTTTCAGAAACTTACTTTGATAAAATTCGTTTACTTATAGCCCTTACAATATAATTACACACTTACCATATTTCCAGTGACATGGTTTCCTTGTTACTCATGAAGTAAATGAGGAAATATATTTCAAAAATATCCTACATATCTAGAACTGAGAAGTCCAATTCAGTCTAAAGCACTTTCGGAGTAAGCGGAAAATCATTACTAAGTTCATGCAACATTTAAAAAAATTGTTTATAATAGGTTTTGCGTTATAGACGTGTAGTTATTTTTCCGACAGTAGTCTAGGAAAGAATAGCTCATTGAAGCATGTTAGTGTATATTTCTCCATTTTCCTTAACTACTGTAAAAATTCCATTCTACAATTTCAAGTAAACCAACCAGTTTTATCTACTAAGATACTAAAACATGAATCCAACCAATCCAACTTATCACATGTCTCGAGAAATCTGGAAACCTTTGCCATGTAATCTGTTTGCTGTTTTTTTGTTCTATGCAAATTGTAATTCAATGTTCACATAAGTGTGAAAACATTCACAGCTTTATTCGTGAAGGTGGGTTTATAATACTCTTTAAATATATAGTATTTTAATGCGTTATATGTTTTTAATTCGTCACTGGTGTAATTTAGAGTAAATTTTAAGTACAAGTAAACCAACCAGTTTTATCTACTAAGATACTAAAACATGAATCCAACCAATCCAACTTATCACATGTCTCGAGAAATCTGGAAACCTTTGCCATGTAATCTGTTTGCTGTTTTTTTGTTCTATGCAAATTGTAATTCAATGTTCACATAAGTGTGAAAACATTCACAGCTTTATTCGTGAAGGTGGGTTTATAATACTCTTTAAATATATAGTATTTTAATGCGTTATATGTTTTTAATTCGTCACTGGTGTAATTTAGAGTAAATTTTAAGTACAAGCAATCTGTATTACTTTATTTATCAAGTGCATTATAAACATCTAAAATGTAATTGTGAACACAGTTCAGCAACTGTGGTGAACTTGAGCTGAAAATGTCGACAGCTGTTTAGTTTTACTTTAACCTGAATTGCAAATTGTTAGTAATTATATAATTAGTTTTTTCCGAGTATTAAAATATTCCAACGTTTAAAAAAAGTATTGGCGAAATTACTCCAGTTGTTCTCAAGGTCAGTCCTTGGCATCAAATTTAAATATGTATTTTTATTTATAAGATTTATCTTGATGCCAAAGTGGTTTCCCATTAACACGTAATAACTCTTTTAATTACTCATAATATGCATATAGCAAATGTTTTGAAGTAATCCAGTTATTTCGTTACAATTACATAGAAATCTGTAAAATATATGTTATTATTAATAACAGGGTAAGTGACACTTACTTTTTAATAGATCTATCATTCTGTAGAGTTTCCTCCAAAAGAATTACTTAACATATAGAAAAGTATTATAAGGAAAGAATATTTCCTTTTAACTAATGGCCTCAAGGAAGATGTATCCAATGCATTTGTTTTCCTGCCACGTTAGCTTCAATGAAAGAGTGGCTGTTGTTTTTGCTGTCTCATATCGCGTTCGTTTCTTTCTTTCTTTCCTTCTATCTCTATTCAGAGTTTTTTTTTAGCTTTAATCATTGTGTGTTGCTTTATGTAACAATGGACAGGTCACAAACAACTGTTTTTGCTTTATTAAACAAAACCTGGTGGTTTATGTTTGAGTTATAATTCCTTTACAAAATTCTGCGTTTATTTCAATATATATATATATATATATATATATATATATATATATATATAATGAGGTAAGATGCAAATCCACAAGACAGGTAGCTAAGCAGATGTACATTAACTTGCATACACGCTTGTAGAATGTTCAATAAATGTAGGCAAATTGTGGTTTGATCAATTCATGTATGATTCTCTATAAAATTACGTAAATAGATATTATAATATTTATTGTGTTAATGGAGTAACTGAGAACAGAATTACATTCATTTTTACTAAATTCGCTTATACAAAATCATAAATAATCATGAAGCGTATAAGTTATTCATACTAAACCTAATATCTCCTCCGCATGTGATATAAACAAAATCATTAACCATATCTGCTGATTAGAAACTTTAATAATATTAGTTGGTCTAAGAACCGATCTATAAACATATGCTACTGTTTCTTAAGTTGGACTTTGTAATTTCATTTTAACTCTGCTAATAAGGACATTAAATGTGTCAGTTATACCTATTTCACTGGATTAATAACCATTTGATATAACTATTATTTGGGATATACAGAAGTTCACAAATACCAAGAACTGCCAAAGACTGGGGGCTGCTGAGGGCTGTGATCTGCCAAAAGCCGTGAGTTGCTAGAAGTTGGGACTTGAAGTTCTGCCAGTATTTAAAAACTGTGACCTGCCAGAGGCCGAAAACTACTGGACTTTGGGAGCTATCAGATGATATGAAGTACCGGAGGTTGAGAAATATAAGGGGCTTGGACATTCCAAATTCCGACAGCTATCAGCTATCGAGAGCTAGCTGATCGAGAGCTTCCAAAGCTAGGAGCTGCTAGCAACTTGAAGATCTCAGATCCTGTGGTAGCTCATAAATTTCCTACAGTCTTTCACGGATGGTTAAATGCAAATTTATGTGGCTTTAAGGAAAAACTCATTACTGTTAATCAATATATCACTATTGTTTTTTGCAGTGCAAATCTGAGTCTTGTAGCTAGTAAACCTATTAAGGTATTAACATTCATGCTACTCAAAGAATATTAAAAAATATTTTCATTTTGATTCAATTAATAAATTGTACCATTAAGAGCTACTCCTTAAAATATACAGTGTGATAAGAATTTTAGTGTTTCTGCTGATTTATTTAAGTAAATATGAGATTATATTCGTTTTCTACTCTCTAATTTTCAATTCATAAACGCCTCCGATTATCTCTTAAAGAGAAGGCGCGTAAATAAGCAAAAAAGCATGAATAAATCTAGAACAAGAGAGACATATTTTCAATAATATTTTAGGTGCAATGTGGCACAACAAGTACTGTGAGCAGTAATTAACGTGTTGAGCTAAAGTATTAACAGTTGTGAGAAGAGAAGTGTTGAAACAAGCTGTGTTAAGTGGAATTTTACATATTGTTGAAAACATTATTAAAGATTGTATCACTAATATTACGTAAACCTTAACAAATGCAACAAGGAAAGTATATATTTCTGTAAAGTAATTACACGATTCTTAAATATAGGTTCTATATTATTTATATAAAGGAGAAAACTACCTCTTTTCGGAAAGGAAATATATTTGATTGAATAGAATGGGGGAGACTCGTGCCAGCTGGGACTAACTAAATTTGTGGGTACGTTTACCTCCTTCTATAACAAAGCATTGAATGTATATAACAAACTTTCATTTTAGATATTAAACTTAAGTAAGATAATAATATGTATTAATACACGTATATTCACGTAAAGAATTAAAAATTTTAAGACTAAATAATATATCTATTTTAAATATGTGTAATATTATACTTTAAATGGTTATTTTCTTGTATTACTTTCATTATATATAAAAAATAGAGTAAGGGCTATATTGCATAACATGTAGATTCAGTTCAGTTATAAAAAAATAATTGAAAATATAAATGATTACAACCCCAAATATGTATTGGGTTGTAATATGAAAATATGGATGACTCAGTTTCAGGTAAAGTAATAAATTAGTATATTAAGTCCATATTTATATATAATAAAATCCTAATACTAATATAAATGCGAAAATGTCTTTGTTTGTTTGTTTGTTTTGTTCTCACGCACAAACTGTTCAATCTATTGTACTGAAATATTACATGGATGTACTTAGGGCCCAATAATGATTATAGGCCTATTCTTAATTCGAAAAATCCTCCAGGCTATATCCCATTGGTCTCTAAAGCAGCGAAGAGTCTTATCTTTATGTCTAAAGTTCTGTAATATGAATGGGAGGAATCTGCTATGTATTCAACTGTTGCACAGTTTTTGTAATCAAACATTTCACTTTCACAGCACGATCATATGTTTAATTAATTTAACCAATATTTTCAAGTTGTTTACATTCATACAGTGAAAGCACACAAAACATCTCAACAGAGGTGTTGTAATTTTCACTGCAAGGCAAACAAATGAGCTTGTTCTGGATTTAAATTAATGTACTATATTTCAATGTATAAAACATATTAAATTTTGATTTCGTTAGACATTTTAGGAC